>NC_091284.1:47912139-48213111 GCF_032444005.1 Ranitomeya imitator | reverse complement strand
GTATGATCCTTAAAAAATGTCCTGTGTCTAGGAGATAAGATTTGGTTTTTTTCACAAGAGGTGTCAGTATTTTTTCAAGGAAGACTGAGAGTGGGGATAAAACTGAGTCCGTGGAAGCGACTATCGGTCTTCCTGGTGGATTACGGAGGGACTTGTGGATTTTGGGTAAAACAAAAAAACCCGGTGTGATGGGGTGGGGATTAATGAAAAAGGAAGCAGTTTTCTGGTCTATTGTGTGGCGATCAAGATAACCATTGAGGAGGCTCTTGATTTTAGTGGTGATGTCTCTAACTGGGTCCCTTTGAATAACACCATAGGTGTTAGAGTCTGACAGTTGTCTGATAACTTCCTTATTGTAGTCTGAGTGATTCATCACCACTATAGCACAGCCTTTGTCTGCTGGCTTAACAGTAATACTTTTATTGTTTTGAAGAGATGAAAGAGCTTGTTTCTCCACCAAGGAAAGATTAGAGTGGACAGGATAGAGGCCTAGTTGTTGATCATGAGAAAATTGTTTGACCTCACGGTCCACCAGTGAAATAAAGGTTTCTGTTGCATGGTAGGTGTGAGGAGGATTATACTTACTAGGAGTACGGAGGCCAAGAGACGTGATAGAAAGTTTAGAAGTCACAGTATTAGCAGGACCAAGTGCCATTTCTCCCCTTCTGTTATCTGATAACCCAAAATGTGTTTTAAGTCTTATAGTCCGAAAAAAACGTTCGAGGTCTTTCTCCAGTTGGAAGGAATCCCACGCCGGGGTGGGGCAGAAGGATAAACCCTTCTGCAGGACCGTCAATTCAGCCGGGGAGAGGAGATAGTCCGAGATGTTGATAACTAGGTCCGGTGTCTCACCTGTGAGCGGGTGGCCATTCTTTCCCCTTGATCTCCTGGTGGGTCTGTAGTTGGTTGTCCTCCCTTGCGGCCTTTCGATAAAAAATGCTGTCTGCCGGAAGTCGTGGAGGAGTCGCTCCCTGAGCTGAAGGATCCATATCTCCGTTGGTTTCGGGGTCGGCGCCAAGGTCCTGTGTTGGCGGAAGTATCGTTCCATTTGTAGACTTTATTCAACGAATAGTCCTCCGTGTCACGTTGGAATTTTTGTCTCTTACGTTCCTGCAGGGACTTCTGATGTTCCGTGAGTATTTTCTCAGTCTTGCTCTTGAGAGAGGTCCACTCCGTAGAGGATAGAACAGTTGATAGTTGTGCTTCGATAGCCTGTATACTCTGTTTGGTCTCCACAATAGATTTTTGTAGGTACTCTATAGTGAGTAGTATTATGTCTAGAGAGCACTTATTGAGTATTCTTTTGTATTTCTCACAGTAGTCGGGGTTGTCAGAGAAAAGGGTGGGGCGAAGGTTACTCCTAAGCCCTCTGGGAATTTTACTCTGCCTGTGATATTCGGCCAGAGTTGTACAATGCAGATCGTAAGAGATCAGCTTGCGTCTTTCTTTTTCATAATCCCTGGTTCGTAATTCCTGAGCGGGGGTTCTCAAAAATTCATTAGAACCAGTTACCTGGGATAGAATATTAGAGGTGGTTGCTAAATCGTAGGCAAATGTGTCAGTAGACATGTATACTGTAGAGAGGACTAGGGGAATAACGGAAAGACCGGTGCAAAACGCCAAAATGGTAAGTCACAGATATAGTAATGGCGTGCACTCAGTCAAAGTTACGAGGTGCTGGTGTAGTGGATCAGATGATCCTAGATACTAGTAAATATATTTACACCGCACACTCTAATGACAACGTGTGGTTTTTACTGAAATATTTATTAATCAAAATAAATTTAGATAAGGGAGCGAAACAGAAATATAATGCTGGAAGCGATATATAAAGCAAACGTTTCGGCTCACCCAGAGCCTTATTCATTGAATCGCTGAAAGGACAAAAAAATAATGTATCACCAAAAGACAAAGTAACAGACTAATAAATAATAAATAAAATAATAACAGTGTACTGTAGAAAAGTTCTGTGAACCTGGAGATAAAGAACAATATAACCTGAACAAGCAATATATACAGTATATACAATGATAGGCTGACAGATAGTCTAGTTCCAATAAATGTAAATATACATATAAGAAACATATGATTACCTTATCCACAATAAGGAGTGATGTGTAGCGGAAAGGATAGAGATCCCTCAGTGCCAAGAAACGGCTGTAAAGAATGGCATTATAATTAGAAAGTAGATCTAACTTGCTATACAAAGAAGATAAGGCAGAATGGGATACCTATGGCTGAGATAATGATCCTATGTCCTTGAGGGTGATAACCCAGGAATAATATGGTAACCTATGGGGGAAGGAGAGGAGACGCCCAAATGTAGCAAAATGTATGGAACCAGGTGGATGTAAGTTTATAGCGCTAGTAATTCTAAGGTAGTGTGTAGGCGCACGTTACCTGCAGAGTGGTTGATGTGAGCGGCGCTCCCGCGCCTTGCTAAAGTCAGCAGCGTGCCTGTAGCCCCCCTGTCACAGCGTTATATGCGGCGAGGAGCGCCGAAACCGTAAGTACCGGACCGGAAGTGACGTAGCGCTGTCTGTGAGGGACGCACTGCGCAGGTGTGGGAGCCTCTGTGTATCCTGGAGTCATGGTAACTGTGAGAGGAGTGTTAGCGCTGAAGGTGCGCTATGTAGTGACTCCAGAGAGCTAAAATATGTGAGAGAAACTACCTATATGGACTATAGAATAAAGATGAGAGCTAATAAAAGGGCTAGGTAACATCTACCATGGAAATTATAAAAGGACAAATATTAGGAGGAGGAGCTATAGGTACTAGAATCCCTAGTGAATATAAATGGTGGCCAAAATGATGGGGATATGAAATGTTGTATATAGAATACGGGAATATATTTAACAGGAACAGGGAAGACAGAGAGACAGAAACCAGAGGGTGGAGGGGGAAGGGGAGAGGAGGGGTTGGGAAGGGGAGGGGGCGGGGAAAGGGAGGGAAAAGGGGGGGGGGAAAAGAGGGTACAATGATACATATGGGAAACTCACCTACATAGACAGTGGTCTAGCGGGTCTGTAAAAGCAACGGGAAAAAGATTAATTATAGGAGCCAATCTATGTCTCTATTAAGCCCTTTAGGGGCTAACGTGTCTAATTTATGGATCCAGTATGTTTCTCTCAACTTGAGTAGTCTTATATGATTTCCACCCCTACGGGGGCGGGGGACATGTTCTATAACCTGAAAGCGCAATTGAGCCACAGAATGTCCGGATTTAGAGAAATGTTCAGGTATGGGGAGCCAATTCTTATTACAACGGATAGTCGATTTATGGCTCACAATCCGATCCCTCACATGTTGGGTGGTCTCCCCCACATAGAGGAGACCACAAGGACATTTTATCAGATACACCACAAAGTTAGAATTGCACGTATGGAAACCTTTGATTGGGAAAGATTTGCCTGTCCTGGGATGGGTTATGCTATCAGATTTAATGATATTTGAGCAAGCTGCACAATTAAGACAGGGGAATGTCCCCTGTCGGCGGGTTGTCAGAGTCTTTTGTATTGAGGCAGGTCTAGAACTTCCCACATCAGCTCTAACTAACTTGTCGCGGATATTGGAGGGTCGTTTGGTACAGATCAGGGTAGGTGACTTAAATGAGTCTATTTCAGGGTATGCTTTAGATAGTAGCGGCCAGTGTTTCTTAATGATAGAGTATACCCTGGGCATTGTCGGATGAAATGTATGTACAAAGGGAATACGTTCCCTAGGGTACATAGGTGGTTGAGGAGAAGGCGGAGTTAGAGCCCGGGTCTTTTCAAGATCCAGTAATTTGGGTGGGTAATGCCTTAGTTCAAATTTATGGGCCGTGGAATCCAGTCTTTCTTGGCGAATTTCTGGATTGGAGACGATACGTGACACTCTGTCAAATTGTGAGCGTGGCAGGCTGTTTTTAGTGGTCCTAGGGTGGCAACTTGAGTAGTGTAAAAGACTATTGCTGTCGGTGGGCTTACAGTAAAGATCTGTAGAGAGGTTGCCTTCAATGTCCTTAATAACTAGTGTATCCAGGAAAGGGACAGATTCCGTACTGTGATGTAGTGTGAATTGTAATTCCGGGTGGATGGAGTTCAGTTGCGAAACAAATTCAAGCATGGAGTTAGATGTACCTGTCCAAATAAAGAAGATGTCATCGATATATTGATGGTAGCCCAAGGCAAATTGTGAGAAGAGGACATTGGGAAAAACATGGTTAATTTCAAAGAAATTCATATAAGCATTGGCGTAGGCTGGCGCTACGTTCGCGCCCATCGCAGTGCCGCATCTCTGGACATAGAATGTGTCTTCAAATAGAAAATAATTTTCCCGTAACACTATGTCAAGTAGGTCTAGGCAGAATTGTATAGAATCAATAGACATATCTGATGATTCTAGGAGAGATTTTGTAGCTTCAATCCCTTTATCGTGTGTAATCGAGGTATACAGACTGTTGACGTCTAGGGTCACTAAGATACTCTCTGTGGGTACTGTACCTAGATGTTGTATGATCCTTAAAAAATGTCCTGTGTCTAGGAGGTAAGATTTGGTTTTTTTCACAAGAGGTGTCAGTATTTTTTCAAGGAAGACTGAGAGTGGGGATAAAACTGAGTCCGTGGAAGCGACTATCGGTCTTCCTGGTGGATTACGGAGGGACTTGTGGATTTTGGGTAAAACATAAAAAACCGGTGTGATGGGGTGGCGATTAATGAGAAAGGAAGCAGTTTTCTGGTCTATTGTGTGGCGATCAAGATAACCATTGAGGAGGCTCTTGATTTTAGTGGTGATTAGGGTTGAGCGAAACGGGTCGTTCATTTTCAAAAGTCGCCGACTTTTGCCAAAGTCGGGTTTCATGAAACCCGATCCGACCCCTGTGCGCGGTCGGCCATGCGGTACGCGACTTTCGCGCCAAAGTCGCGTTTCAATGACGCGAAAAGCGCCATTTCTCAGCCAATGAAGGTAAACGCAGAGTGTGGGCAGCGTGATGACATAGGTCCTGGTCCCCACCATCTTAGAGAAGGGCATTGCAGTGATTGGCTTGCTGTCTGCGGCATCACAGGGGCTATAAAGGGGAGTTCCCGCCGACCGCCATGTTACTGCTGCTGATCTGAGCTTAGGGAGAGGTTGCTGCCGCTTCGTCAGAAGCAGGGATAGCGTTAGGCAGGGTCCATTAACCACCAAACCGCTTGTGCTGTAGCGATTTCCACTGCCCAACACCACCTTCGGTGTGCAGGGACAGTGGAAGCTACATTTTTTTTTTTCCCCTCAGCGCTGTAGCTCATTGGGCTGCCCTAGAAGGCTCCCTGATAGCTGCATTGCTGTGTGTACGCCGCTGTGCAAACCAACTGCTTTTTTCAAAGCACAAATCCTCTTGTTCCTTCCTTTCTGCACAGTTATCTTTTTGGTTTGTACACACTTTTTATTTAATTTGTGCATCAGTCCACTCCTTATTGCTGCCTGCCATACCTGGCTGAGATTACTGCAGGGAGATAGTAATTGAAGGACACTCCCTGTTTTTTTTTTTTTTTGTGGGAGATTAAGATTGACATTTCTGCTAGAGTGCCATCCCTGTCTGTGTCATCTCTCACTCAGTGGGCCATAGAAAGCCTATTTATTTTTTTGCTTGATTTTGGTTCTAAAATCTACCTGAAAAAATCACTACATCAATCAGTGGGAGAAAAATATTGGCCTCAGGGCTTGTGTGTCACTCCTGACTCCTGTGTGCATCATCACTCACTCAGTGGGCCATAGAAAGGCCATTTTTTTTTTTTTTGCTTTATTTGGGTTCTAAATTCTACCTGAAAAAATCAATAAATCAATCAGTGGGAGATTAATATTGGCCTTTGGGCTTGTGTGCCAGTCCTAAGCGTGCCATCTCTCTCTCTCAGATAGTGGGCCATAGAAAGCCTATTTATTTATTTATTTTTTATTGGGTTTATAAATTTTCCCTGGAAAAAAAAAAAAAAGAGGGAGATTAATATTGGCCTCTGGGCTTGTGTGCCAGTCCTGAGCGTGCCATCTCTCTCACAAATAGTGGGCCATAGAAAGCAAATTTATTTATTTTTTTTTGGTTTTATAAATTCTCCCTTAAAAAAAAAAGGGAGATTAATATTGGCCTTTGGGCTTGTGTGCCAGTCCTAAGCGTGCCATCTCTCTCTGTCTCTCAGATAGTGGGCCATAGAAAGCCTATTTATTATTTTTTTTATTGGGTTTATAAATTTTCCCTGGAACAAAAAAAAAAAAGTGGGAGATAAATATTGGCCTCTGGGCTTGTGTGCCACTCCTGACTCCTGTGTGCGTCATCTCTCACTCAGTGGGCCATAGAAAGCCTTTTTTTGTTTTATTTGTTTTCTAAATTCTCCCTGAAAAAATCATTTTATTTTATTTGGTTTCTAAATTCTTCCTGAAAAAATCATTTTATTCTATTTTTTTTTTCCTAAAGTCTCCCTGAAAAAAAAAAACAAAAACAAATCAGTGGGAGATTAATATTGCCCTTTCTGCTTGTGTGCCAGTCTTGACTCCTGGGTGTGCCATCTCTCTCTCTCTCTCCAATTGTGGGCCATAGAAAGCCTATTATTTTTTTAGCTTGATTTGGGTTCCAAAATCTACCTGAAAAAATCACTACATCAATCAGTGGGAGATAAATATTGGCCTCTGGGCTTGTGTGCCACTCCTGACTCCTGTGTGCGTCATCTCTCACTCAGTGGGCCATAGAAAGCCTTTTTTTGTTTTATTTGTTTTCTAAATTCTCCCTGAAAAAATCATTTTATTTTATTTGGTTTCTAAATTCTTCCTGAAAAAATCATTTTATTCTATTTTTTTTTTTCCTAAAGTCTCCCTGAAAAAAAAAACAAAAAAACAAATCAGTGGGAGATTAATATTGCCCTTTCTGCTTGTGTGCCAGTCTTGACTCCTGGGTGTGCCATCTCTCTCTCTCTCTCCAATTGTGGGCCATAGAAAGCCTATTATTTTTTTAGCTTGATTTGGGTTCCAAAATCTACCTGAAAAAATCACTACATCAATCAGTGGGAGATAAATATTGGCCTCTGGGCTTGTGTGCCACTCCTGACTCCTGTGTGCGTCATCTCTCACTCAGTGGGCCATAGAAAGCCTTTTTTTGTTTTATTTGTTTTCTAAATTCTCCCTGAAAAAATCATTTTATTTTATTTGGTTTCTAAATTCTTCCTGAAAAAATCATTTTATTCTATTTTTTTTTTCCTAAAGTCTCCCTGAAAAAAAAAACAAAAAAACAAATCAGTGGGAGATTAATATTGCCCTTTCTGCTTGTGTGCCAGTCTTGACTCCTGGGTGTGCCATCTCTCTCTCTCTCTCCAATTGTGGGCCATAGAAAGCCTATTATTTTTTTAGCTTGATTTGGGTTCCAAAATCTACCTGAAAAAATCACTACATCAATCAGTGGGAGATAAATATTGGCCTCTGGGCTTGTGTGCCACTCCTGACTCCTGTGTGCGTCATCTCTCACTCAGTGGGCCATAGAAAGCCTTTTTTTGTTTTATTTGTTTTCTAAATTCTCCCTGAAAAAATCATTTTATTTTATTTGGTTTCTAAATTCTTCCTGAAAAAATCATTTTATTCTATTTTTTTTTTCCTAAAGTCTCCCTGAAAAAAAAAAAAAAAAAAACAAATCAGTGGGAGATTAATATTGCCCTTTCTGCTTGTGTGCCAGTCTTGACTCCTGGGTGTGCCATCTCTCTCTCTCTCTCCAATTGTGGGCCATAGAAAGCCTATTATTTTTTTTAGCTTGATTTGGGTTCCAAAATCTACCTGAAAAAATCACTACATCAATCAGTGGGAGATAAATATTGGCCTCTGGGCTTGTGTGCCACTCCTGACTCCTGTGTGCGTCATCTCTCACTCAGTGGGCCATAGAAAGCCTTTTTTTGTTTTATTTGTTTTCTAAATTCTCCCTGAAAAAATCATTTTATTTTCTTTGGTTTCTAAATTCTTCCTGAAAAAATCATTTTATTCAATTTTTTTTTTCCTAAAGTCTCCCTGAAAAAAAAAAAAAAAATCAAATCAGTGGGAGATTAATATTTACATTTGTGCTTCAGTGACAGTCCTGCGTGTGTGGCATCTCTCTCATTTGTTGCCACCAACAACAGAGTGTGTAACATTGTGCCTGATTTTCGTTGTGGTCTCACTCACCTGTAAAGGGGTAGCTAAATCATACTGAAGTTATAGCTCACCGTGTAATTTGTGTGACAGCAACAAATACCGTTAGTTTGTTTACGTTTTTAAAACAATGAGGAAGTATGGTGGAAGAGGTCGTGGCCGGGGGCGTTCATTGTCAGCTGGTAATGAGGGTAGTGGTAGTGGTGGAGCATCAGCTGGTCGTGGGAAAAAAAATATTGCACCTAAGTCTGGAGCTGTGGAGCCAGGTTCGTCGTCTGGCTACACAAGGCCTCGAACGCTCCCTTTTCTGGGAGTAGGAAAACCGCTTTTAAAGCCGGAGCAGCAAGAGCAAGTTTTGGCTTATCTTGCTGACTCAGCCTCTAGCTCTTTTGCCTCCTCTCGTGAAACTGGTAAATGTCAAAGCAGCGCGTCGTTAGTGGATGTTCACGGTCAGGGACAAGTCGCTTCCTTGTCCTCTTCAGCAAAAACAACAACAGAGAAGAATGCAGCAGGCGACACAACGGGTTACTCCATGGAGCTCTTTACACATACCGTCCCTGGCTTAGAAAGTGAAGCAGTTAACAGTCCATGCCCATTACAAGTTGAATCTGACATGGAGTGCACTGATGCACAGCCACAGCCAGACTACTATGCTGGTCCTTTGACTCAGACCACAACATTGCCCTCGCAGGGTGCTGATCAAGAATCAGACCCTGATGAGACTATGTTGCCCCATCACGAACGCTATACCACCGACCGACACGGTGACACAGACGAAGTTGCACACGAGCTACAAGAAGAGGTAATAGATGACCCAGTTCTTGACCCCGATTGGCAGCCATTGGGGGAACAGGGTGCAGGCGGCAGCAGTTCTGAAGCGGAGGAGGAGGGGCCGCAGCAGGCATCAACATCGCAACAGGTTCCATCTGCCGGGCCCGTATCTTGCCCAAAACGCGTGGCAAAGCTAAAACCTGTTGGAGGACAGCGTGGCCATCCGGTTAAAGCTCAGTCTGCAATGCCTGAAAAGGTATCCGATGCTAGAAAGAGTGCAGTCTGGCATTTTTTTAAACAACATCCAATTGATCAGCGCAAAGTCATCTGTCAAAAATGTTCAACTACCTTAAGCAGAGGACAGAATCTGAAAAGTCTCAATACAAGTTGCATGCATAGACATTTAACCACCATGCATTTGCAAGCCTGGACTAACTACCAAACGTCCCTTAAGGTTGTAGCACCCCGGCCAATGAAGCTAGTCAGCAACGCAACATCCCTTCCGGCAGTGTAGGGCCACCATTTTCCGCACCACCTGCAGTATCTGTGCAGGTTTCTTTGCCAGGCCAAAGCCGTCAGGGTCAGGGAATCACCAGTTTCGTAGTAGGAAACACTGCATCTAGGGCACCGGTGGCAACAATACCATCTCCCACCGTCTCTCAGTCTGCCATGTCCACCGGCACCCCCGCTAGTTCCACGATCTCCAGCTCTCCAGTCCAGCTCACCCTACATGAGACTATGGTTAGAAAAAGGAAGTACTTAGCCTCGCATCCGCGTACACAGGGTTTGAACGCCCACATAGCTAGACTAATCTCGTTAGAGATGATGCCCTACCGGTTAGTTGAAAGCGAAGCTTTCAAAGCCCTGATGGACTACGCTGTACCACGCTACGAGCTACCCAGTCGACACTTTTTTTCCAGAAAAGCCATCCCAGCCCTCCACCAGCATGTTAAAGAGCGCATCGTCCATGCACTCAGGCAATCTGTGAGCACAAAGGTGCACCTGACAACAGATGCATGGACCAGTAGGCATGGCCAGGGACGTTACGTGTCCATCACGGCACACTGGGTAAATGTGGTGGATGCAGGGTCCACAGGGGACAGCAAGTTTGGGACAGTTCTGCCTAGCCCACGGTCTAGGAAACAATTGGCTGTAGCCGTTCGCACCCCCTCCTCCTCTTCTTCGTCCTCCTGCAGAAGCGAGAGCTCGTCCACAGACCGCAGTCGCACAACCACTCCATCCGCAGCTGCCACTGTTGCACACCAGGTCTCCCATTATGGGGCAGCTACTGGCAAACGTCAGCAGGCTGTATTGGCTATGAAGTGTTTGGGCGACAACAGACACACCGCGGAAGTTCTGTCCGAGTTCTTGCAGAAAGAAACGCAGTCGTGGCTGGGCACTGTAGATCTTGAGGCAGGCAAGGTAGTGAGTGATAACGGAAGGAATTTCATGGCTGCCATCTCCCTTTCCCAACTGAAACACATTCCTTGCCTGGCTCACACCTTAAACCTGGTGGTGCAGTGCTTCCTGAAAAGTTATCCGGGGTTATCCGACCTGCTCCTCAAAGTGCGTGGACTTTGCTCACATATCCGCCGTTCGCCCGTACACTCCAGCCGTATGCAGACCTATCAACGTTCTTTGAACCTTCCCCAGCATCGCCTAATCATAGACGTTGCAACAAGGTGGAACTCAACACTGCACATGCTTCAGAGACTGTGTGAACAGAGGCGGGCTGTTATGTTTTTGTGGGAGGATACACATACACGGGCAGGCAGTAGGTTGGCAGACATGGAGTTGTCAGGTGTGCAGTGGTCGAAGATTCAAGACATGTGTCAAGTCCTTCAGTGTTTTGAGGAATGCACACGGCTGGTTAGTGCAGACAACGCCATAATAAGCATGAGCATCCCCCTAATGCGTCTGCTGATGCAAAGTTTGACGCACATAAAGGATCAGGCGTCTGCAGCTGAGGAAGAGGAAAGCCTTGATGACAGTCAGCCATTGTCTGGCCAGGGCAGTGTACAGGACGAGGTAGCGGGCGAAGAGGAGGAGGAGGACGAGGAGGATGATGGGGATGATTATATTTTTAATGAGGAAGCTTTTCCGGGGCCACTGGAAATTGGTGGCGCGGCAAGGCCGGGTTCTGGTTTTTTGAGGGACACAAGTGACGTGGATTTGCCTGAAACTGCCCCTCAACCAAGCACAACCGCAGATTTGAGAACTGGAACTTTGGCCCACATGGCGGATTATGCTTTACGTATCCTCAAAAGGGACACACGCATAACTAAAATGATGAATGATGACGATTACTGGTTGGCCTGCCTCCTTGATCCTCGCTATAAAGGCAAATTGCAAAATATAATGCCACATGAGAACTTGGAACTAATATTAGCAACCAAACAATCAACTCTTGTTGACCGTTTGCTTCTGGCATTCCCTGCACACAGCGCCCATGATCGTTCTCACACGAGCTGCAGGGGCCAGCAGACCAGAGGAGTTAGAGGGGCAGAAATCAGAAGTGGCGTTGGCCAGAGGGGTTTTCTGACCAGGTTGTGGAGTGATTTTGCTATGACCGCAGACAGGACAGGTACTGCAGCATCAATTCAAAGTGACAGGAGACAACATTTGTCCAGTATGGTTACAAACTATTTTTCATCCCTTATCGATGTTCTCCCTCAACTGTCATTCCCATTTGATTACTGGGCATCAAAATTAGACACCTGGCCAGAATTGGCAGAATATGCATTGCAGGAGCTTGCTTGCCCGGCAGCTAGTGTCCTATCAGAAAGAGTATTCAGTGCTGCAGGTTCAATACTAACAGAAAAAAGGACTCGTCTGGCTACCCAAAATGTAGATGATCTAACCTTCATTAAAATGAACCACAACTGGATTTCGAAATCTTTTGCCCCACCTTGCCCGGCTGACACCTAGCTTTCCTATGAAAAGGTCTTGCCTGTGGACTATTCTGAATGCCTTTTCCAATCTCGTAATTTTCTGCACCTGATTGTCCAGCATACGACATGTTTACACCTCACTAAATGGCCAAACTCCCCACACGGGGCCGTGGTATCGACACTTGGCGACAGCACCCGTGAGAGTGCAGTTTGTCTGAAGAGGTGGGTGAGCCCGCTTTTGGTCGACGGCACTGCCACTGGGTCCCTCCTAGTACAATAAAGTGTCTCTGGCGGTGGTGGTGCGCACCCAACGTCAGACACACCGTTGTAATATGAGGGGCCTTGGGCCTGTACCGCCGGCCACAAGACAGTTTCCCCCCACCCCAGCTCAAACAGTGCTCTACCACTTGCAAAATTATCTCACAGCTCCACCAATGTTTAGTCTATGCGCTGACATCCTTCAATGCCTGTCACTGACAATACCATTGTATTGACATTTTTGTTATGTTAGGCCTTCGATGCCTGTCTGTGGTCACTCCTTCCACTAGGCCTCCACTGACCACACCACTGCTGCCCGTGTACCCCTGTAACCAATTTAAAATTGCCTACAGCCATGTGTTATTATTTTAGGCCTTCGATGCCTGTCTGCGGTGACTCCTTCCACTAGGCCTCCACTGACCACACCACTGCTGCCCGTGTACCCCTGGAACCAATTTAAAATTGCCTACAGCCATGTGTTATTATTTTAGGCCTTCGATGCCTGTCTGCGGTTACTCCTTCCACTAGGCCTCCACTGACCACACCACTGCTGCCCGTGTACCCCTGTAACCAATTTAAAATTGCCTACAGCCATGTGTTATTATTTTAGGCCTTCGATGCCTGTCTGCGGTGACTCCTTCCACTAGGCCTCCACTGACCACACCACTGCTGCCCGTGTACCCCTGGAACCAATTTAAAATTGCCTACAGCCATGTGTTATTATTTTAGGCCTTCGATGCCTGTCTGCGGTCACTCCTTCCACTAGGCCTCCACTGACCACACCACTGCTGCCCGTGTACCCCTGTAACCAATTTAAAATTGCCTACAGCCATGTGTTATTATTTTAGGCCTTCGATGCCTGTCTGCGGTGACTCCTTCCACTAGGCCTCCACTGACCACACCACTGCTGCCCGTGTACCCCTGTAACCAATTTAAAATTGCCTACAGCCATGTGTTATTATTTTAGGCCTTCGATGCCTGTCTGCGGTGACTCCTTCCACTAGGCCTCCACTGACCACACCACTGCTGCCCGTGTACCCCTGGAACCAATTTAAAATTGCCTACAGCCATGTGTTATTATTTTAGGCCTTCGATGCCTGTCTGCGGTGACTCCTTCCACTAGGCCTCCACTGACCACACCACTGCTGCCCGTGTACCCCTGGAACCAATTTAAAATTGCCTACAGCCATGTGTTATTATTTTAGGCCTTCGATGCCTGTCTGTGGTCACTCCTTCCACTAGGCCTCCACTGACCACACCACTGCTGCCCGTGTACCCCTGTAACCAATTTAAAATTGCCTACAGCCATGTGTTATTATTTTAGGCCTTCGATGCCTGTCTGCGGTGACTCCTTCCACTAGGCCTCCACTGACCACACCACTGCTGCCCGTGTACCCCTGGAACCAATTTAAAATTGCCTACAGCCATGTGTTATTATTTTAGGCCTTCGATGCCTGTCTGCGGTCACTCCTTCCACTAGGCCTCCACTGACCACACCACTGCTGCCCGTGTACCCCTGTAACCAATTTAAAATTGCCTACAGCCATGTGTTATTATTTTAGGCCTTCGATGCCTGTCTGCGGTGACTCCTTCCACTAGGCCTCCACTGACCACACCACTGCTGCCCGTGTACCCCTGGAACCAATTTAAAATTGCCTACAGCCATGTGTTATTATTTTAGGCCTTCGATGCCTGTCTGCGGTTACTCCTTCCACTAGGCCTCCACTGACCACACCACTGCTGCCCGTGTACCCCTGTAACCAATTTAAAATTGCCTACAGCCATGTGTTATTATTTTAGGCCTTCGATGCCTGTCTGCGGTCACTCCTTCCACTAGGCCTCCACTGACCACACCACTGCTGCCCGTGTACCCCTGGAACCAACATCAGAAAATATAAAAATAAGTATTTTGCTTATAAAAAAGAAAATACTGGAGAGATATCAAATGCAGACATTTTAACATTGAAAACAAACACATACAACAAAAATCTGGTACAGTACTAAAAATGGCCACCAGCTACAATAACTTTCTCCTGCAAGTAGTTAACTGAAAGGTTTTTTCAATTTTAAACACAGATATGGCATCCACCGAGTGTTGTCCTGTCGCGTCTTCTTTATATTATTGCCAAGAAGATGCAAAACAATGAAAATAATAAAATCATTATTTACCAAAAAAATAGAGTAAGTCAAAACCACATTGCAAATAAACATTCATTACAAATAAAGAAGCAGGGCGCGTCCGAGGGTGAGTATATACCTAATAAGAATATAATCACCCTCGGACGCGTCCTGCTTCTTTCCGACAGCCTTCCTTCCTAAGAATCAGCCCTTCCGTGGTGTAGAGAGAGGGTTTGTTACACTCCAAGGTGTTCCCCAGGTTGCCTTTCCTGAGCTTCGATCTTCCGGCTCTCGTTTAGTAGTTGTTGGAAACTACGCTGCATTGGGCCTACAAATTGGGTATGGGGTGTAGAGAGATGGTGTGTTCCACTGTAGAGAGATGGTGTGTTCCACTCCAAGGTGTTCCCCAGGTTGCCTTTCCTGAGCTTCGATCTTCCGGCTCTCGTTTAGTAGTTGTTGGAAACTACGCTGCATTAGGCCTACAAATTGGGTATGGGGTGTAGAGAGATGGTGTGTTCCACTGTAGAGAGATGGTGTGTTCCACTCCAAGGTGTTCCCCAGGTTTCCTCTCCATTGCTTCGATCTTCCGGCTCTCGTTTAGTAGTTGTTGGAAACTACGCTGCATTAGGCCTACAAATTGGGTATGGGGTGTAGAGAGATGGTGTGTTCCACTCCAAGGTGTTCTCCAGGTTGCCTTTCCTGAGCTTCGATCTTCCGGCTCTCGTTTAGTAGTTGTTGGAAACTACGCTGCATTAGGCCTACAAATTGGGTATGGGGTGTAGAGAGATGGTGTGTTCCACTCCAAGGTGTTCCCCAGGTTGCCGTTCCTGAGCTTCGATCTTCCGGCTCTCGTTTAGTAGTTGTTGGAAACTACGCTGCATTAGGCCTACAAATTGGGTATGGGGTGTAGAGAGATGGTGTGTTCCACTGTAGAGAGATGGTGTGTTCCACTCCAAGGTGTTCCCCAGGTTTCCTCTCCATTGCTTCGATCTTCCGGCTCTCGTTTAGTAGTTGTTGGAAACTACGCTGCATTAGGCCTATAAATTGGGTATGGGGTGTAGAGAGATGGTGTGTTCCACTCCAAGGTGTTCTCCAGGTTGCCTTTCCTGAACTTCTATCTTCAGGCTCTCATTAAATTGTGGTTAAACGGAACAACTGCATTTGGCGTACTAGTTGGTTTGGGGCCTACTATCGGTGTCTGCCGCTCCTTGCTGTTCTCCTGGTTTCCTGTCCTGAAATTCCGTTTTCAGGCGCTCGTTAAGTAGTTGTTAATGTTAGACTGCATTTGGCCTACTAGTTGGGTTGGGGCCTACTATCGGTGTCTGCCACTCCTTGCTGTTCTCCTCCACTGAACAAAGCTGTGCCGCCTGTTTACTACTGTTGCCAATTTTGAACTGCATTTCGACTACTTACTGATTTGGGCCTACTCTCTGTGTCAGCCTCTCATTCCAGTTGTCCTCCACTGCAATGCCCCCTGATTAGTCCTGTGTTACCAATTTTGAACTGCATTTAGCCCACTTTATTCTTTGGGCCTATATCTGTGTTTCCTCCTCATCCTGCCCATTGCCCAGCCAGTGATAGATGAGTCTGCTGGTACATTGACCCATAACGCAACATTTCCCGTGCACGCTACACTGTAAGATTGTGACCCTGCTGAAAGTCAGGTCCCCCTTCCCGCATACCATACCACCTTACACGGGGACAAACAGGAAGGTGCAGATGAAAGTGCAGGTTCCTTCATCAGGTGGGGGGAGGAATACTAGTTGGCGACGTCACTGGCACAGGGCCTCTCATGGTACGCAAAAGTGTTGCTGCCGGTGGGAGGCGCCCCCGCCGTGCAAACACACCGCTGTACTTTGAGGGGCCCTGTGCCAGTGCCAATGCCAACGAGTGGGCCCCCCCTGCTTGCTCAGGTTCACAGCACTTGCAAAGTTGAAATACTTACCTCTCCCTGCTCCACTGCCGTGACGTGGTCCAGATTTCCTGGGCCCACTAATTACTTGAACCAGCCCTACCCACCACAACTTTAGCCAAATGACCCCCAATTTCAAATGCCTTCCAATTATTATAAGGTAAATTACGCTTGACAAGCTTCATTAAGAAGAATGGATGGTTTTGACATTAAAATGGGCACTCTAGGTGTTTTCCTGGCCCCCACTCACTGCCGACTATGCTGCCCCATTGACTTGCATTGGGTTTCGTGTTTCGGTCGATCCCGACTTTACGTCATAATCGGGCGATTTCACTCGACCCGACTTTTGAGATAGTCGGGTTTCGTGAAACCCGGCTCGACTCTAAAAGGGTCAAGGTCGCTCAACTCTAGTGGTGATGTCTCTAACTGGGTCCCTTTGAATAACACCATAGGTGTTTTTTTCGGACTATAAGACTTAAAACACATTTTGGGTTATCAGATAACAGAAGGGGAGAAATGGCACTTGGTCCTGCTAATACTGTGACTTCTAAACTTTCTATCACGTCTCTTGGCCTCCGTACTCCTAGTAAGTATAATCCTCCTCACACCTACCATGCAACAGAAACCTTTATTTCACTGGTGGACCGTGAGGTCAAACAATTTTCTCATGAACAACAACTAGGCCTCTATCCTGTCCACTCTAATCTTTCCTTGGTGGAGAAACAAGCTCTTTCATCTCTTCAAAACAATAAAAGTATTACTATTAAGCCAGCAAAGGCGGTGCTATAGTGGTGATGAATCACTCAGACTACAATAAGGAAGTTATCAGACAACTGTCAGACTCTAACACCAATGGTGTTATTCAAAGGGACCCAGTTAGAGACATCACCACTAAAATCAAGAGCCTCCTCAATGGTTATCTTGATCGCCACACAATAGACCAGAAAACTGCTTCCTTTCTCATTAATCCCCACCCCATCACACCGGTTTTTTATGTTTTACCCAAAATCCACAAGTCCCTCCGTAATCCACCAGGAAGACCGATAGTCGCTTCCACGGACTCAGTTTTATCCCCACTCTCAGTCTTCCTTGAAAAAATACTGACACCTCTTGTGAAAAAAACCAAATCTTACCTCCTAGACACAGGACATTTTTTAAGGATCATACAACATCTAGGTACAGTACCCACAGAGAGAATCTTAGTGACCCTAGACGTCAACAGTCTGTATACCTCGATTACACACGATAAAGGGATTGAAGCTACAAAATCTCTCCTAGAATCATCAGATATGTCTATTGATTCTATACAATTCTGCCTAGACCTACTTGACATAGTGTTACGGGAAAATTATTTTCTATTTGAAGACACATTCTATGTCCAGAGATGTGGCACTGCGATGGGCGCGAACGTAGCGCCAGCCTACGCCAATGCTTATATGAATTTCTTTGAAATTAACCATGTTTTTCCCAATGTCCTCTTCTCACAATTTGCCTTGGGCTACCATCGATATATCGATGACATCTTCTTTATTTGGACAGGTACATCTAACTCCATGCTTGAATTTGTTTCGCAACTGAACTCCATCCACCCGGAATTACAATTCACACTACATCACAGTACGGAATCTGTCCCTTTCCTGGATACACTAGTTATTAAGGACATTGAAGGCAACCTCTCTACAGATCTTTACTGTAAGCCCACCGACAGCAATAGTCTTTTACACTACTCAAGTTGCCACCCTAGGACCACTAAAAACAGCCTGCCACGCTCACAATTTGACAGAGTGTCACGTATCGTCTCCAATCCAGAAATTCGCCAAGAAAGACTGGATTCCACGGCCCATAAATTTGAACTAAGGCATTACCCACCCAAATTACTGGATCTTGAAAAGACCCGGGCTCTAACTCCGCCTTCTCCTCAACCACCTATGTACCCTAGGGAACGTATTCCCTTTGTACATACATTTCATCCGACAATGCCCAGGGTATACTCTATCATTAAGAAACACTGGCCGCTACTATCTAAAGCATACCCTGAAATAGACTCATTTAAGTCACCTACCCTGATCTGTACCAAACGACCCTCCAATATCCGCGACAAGTTAGTTAGAGCTGATGTGGGAAGTTCTAGACCTGCCTCAATACAAAAGACTCTGACAACCCGCCGACAGGGGACATTCCCCTGTCTTAATTGTGCAGCTTGCTCAAATATCATTAAATCTGATAGCATAACCCATCCCAGGACAGGCAAATCTTTCCCAATCAAAGGTTTCCATACGTGCAATTCTAACTTTGTGGTGTATCTGATAAAATGTCCTTGTGGTCTCCTCTATGTGGGGGAGACCACCCAACATGTGAGGGATCGGATTGCGAGCCATAAATCGACTATCCGTTGTAATAAGAATTGGCTCCCCATACCTGAACATTTCTCTAAATTCGGACATTCTGTGGCTCAATTGCGCTTTCAGGTTATAGAACATGTCCCCTGCCCCCGTAGGGGTGGAAATCATATAAGACTACTCAAGTTGAGAGAAACATACTGGATCCATAAATTAGACACGTTAGCCCCTAAAGGGCTTAATAGAGACATAGATTGGCTCCTATAATTAATCTTTTTCCCGTTGCTTTTACAGACCCGCTAGACCACTGTCTATGTAGGTGAGTTTCCCATATGTATCATTGTACTCTCTCCCCCCCCCTTTCCCCCCCCTTCCCCCCCTCCCCTTCCCAACCCCTCCCTTCCCCTTCCCCCTCCACCCTCTGGTTTCTGTCTCTCTGTCTTCCCTGTTCCTGTTAAATATATTCCCGTATTCTATATACAACATTTCATATCCCCATCATTTTGGCCACCATTTATATTCACTAGGGATTCTAGTACCTATAGCTCCTCCTCCTAATATTTGTCCTTTTATAATTTCCATGGTAGATGTTACCTAGCCCTTTTATTAGCTCTCATCTTTATTCTATAGTCCATATAGGTAGTTTCTCTCACATATTTTAGCTCTCTGGAGTCACTACATAGCGCACCTTCAGCGCTAACACTCCTCTCACAGTTACCATGACTCCAGGATACACAGAGGCTCCCACACCTGCGCAGTGCGTCCCTCACAGACAGCGCTACGTCACTTCCGGTCCGGTACTTCCGGTTTCGGCGCTCCTCGCCGCATATAACGCTGTGACAGGGGGCTACAGGCACGCTGCTGACTTTAGCAAGGCGCGGGAGCGCCGCTCACATCAACCACTCTGCAGGTAACGTGCGCCTACACACTACCTTAGAATTACTAGCGCTATGAACTTACATCCACCTGGTTCCATACATTTTGCTACATTTGGGCGTCTCCTCTCCTTCCCCCATAGGTTACCATATTATTCCTGGGTTATCACCCTCAAGGACATAGGATCATTATCTCAGCCATAGGTATCCCATTCTGCCTTATCTTCTTTGTATAGCAAGTTAGATCTACTTTCTAATTATAATGCCATTCTTTACAGCGGTTTCTTGGCACTGAGGGATCTCTATCCTTTCCGCTACACATCACTCCTTATTGTGGATAAGGTAATCATATGTTTCTTATATGTATATTTACATTCATTGGAACTAGACTATCTGTCAGCCTATCATTGTATATACTGTATATATTGCTTGTTCAGGTTATATTGTTCTTTATCTCCAGGTTCACGGAACTTTTCTACAGTACACTGTTATTATTTTATTTATTATTTATTAGTCTGTTACTTTTTCTTTTGGTGATACATTATTTTTTTGTCCTTTCAGCGATTCAATGAATAAGGCTCTGGGTGAGCCGAAACGTTTGCTTTATATATCGCTTCCAGCATTATATTTCTGTTTCGCTCCCTTATCTAAATTTATTTTGATTAATAAATATTTCAGTAAAAACCACACGTTGTCATTAGAGTGTGCGGTGTAAATATATTTACTAGCTGGAGACGTATAACGCTCTCCTTTAATTGGGCAAATGTCAATTCAGGGTTCTTAAAAACAAGCATGCTCATATGCCCCCGGTGAGAAGGGGTGTAGAGTCCCTCAATAAATTAATCTCTTAGCAGTTTATCCGCTCCGGTGTTAAAAATGGGTTCAGCCAGTGCAATTAAAGAATCGTATTTTAGCTTTGCTGCTGGCCGTGGTTTCAAATGTAGCTTTTAATCCAGCAAATATGCGTTCAACAGTGCCTTTTAGATCAGCTGCCCATGCTGTGACTTCTCGCTTAGCATGGCCACTTAACTGCATCATCAGGAGACTAACACGCTGAACTTCACCCACAGGGAACATGTCAAAATGGGCCAGCATCTTTTCTCTGAAATCGTCAAGGGTATTAGGCTCACCTTCATACATTGGAAGCCATGGGCCACCCGGGGTATATGGCATCAGCACCGGCATGATGGGCGCCACTCCTTGCACCGCTGCGCTACCGGACTCTCTATCGACACTCTGTCTTTCAGCTGCATTAGCGTCGCCGGATGCTGCGGCGTCTCCGTGCTGCGACATACTGTGCCCCCTTAGTTAATCCGGACCCTTCCGGTCCTCTGCTTCCGTCGGGATAGTGTAGATTCGTTCCGCTGTGCAGCAGGATCGATTTTCCCCTTGCTCTGATGTCAGAGCGCTCAGCTTGGTGCCGCCCACAATGACACGCCCCCTGCTGCTCCCACCCACCGCGCTCTGTAATGGCGGATTCTGAAGTTTTTCAGTTAGACTGGGGCTCAGGTGATGGCGTAGCTCAATTAACAGTCTCGTGCCTAACGGTTATGAAGTGATTACCTCAGGGGATGGCGGCCATCTTTACTCCATTATAACCAATGGGGAAAAGTCACTTTCAATAGTTTTCAATGGGGAATGGATTTTTCTTTAATAAAGTCAATTTTCAAGATTTTTCATCCAAGTTTTCACAGTTTTGGGCTCCAATCACGGCACACAATACCCGGTATATGGGCTGGCTCTGTCCTGTTCGTGACGCCAATTGTGACGCCCGAGAGACCGGGGTACCCAGCACCGGACCAATGTGGTCTGTCTCTTGAGGGGTATGTCACGAGTGGCTTGACCCGGTGCTGTGGCCTCAGGCAATGCACAGTGTAAGGGGTATCATGGGGGAACAGGCACTTACTTGATCAGCAGCAGGTTCTCTCAGCGGTGATGATCCTGATCCTGGATAGATAGCTATTGTCCAAATGAAAGACTGAGGCACTGAAACGTTTAACCAGTTTACTTTAACATAAAAGGATTTACAACCAGTCCTGTCACCGGAGTCTGTATGGGAACTCTGAGTTACTTTGACCCTGCCGGGGTCTTCGCCTCTTATTGTGCGCAATTTCTGTGTGGCCCTGCTGCTGTATGTGAACTGGCTGCCGGCCCAATCTGTCCCCTCCGGGTCCTGGTTCGACGGGCAACCCGAGTCCTTTTATCGGCTTACCCCCTCCGGGAGTACCGCTGAACTCTGTGTCTGTTGCTGCGTCAGGCCCTAGTGAAGCTGATATCACCTCACGTTTTTCCGGTTGCTGTATTATATATAATGAATACAGCCACGGATCCGGTATCCGTCTTTGCGCCTGTTCTGGGTAGTGATTAATGCTACCCGGTTCTCACAATGTCCCTTTTCTCTGTCCCTCTTCTCCTCAGGCCGGTGATTTGGGCCTGGAAACCGTCATAGGGCTGTTAGAAATTCAGCTGTATGACCTCTCACTATCAGCTCCTTAGCCCAACTGCCATTTCTTCTCTCAGACCAGAATGGATTAAGGGGAGTCTCTGGAGCTCCCCCTTCTGGCCGGAGGTGGTAGTGCAGTTTTGCTATCTTAATATTTGTGTTTAGTGTCAGTAACTATTTTTGTGGCAAATACCCCTAGGGGTGCCACAAAAGCATCATGGCATTTTCTCACCAGTGATCTACAACCATTTTTGAAATCATAAATGGACTGACTATTGATCTCCTCAGGCCAAAGAGAAAAGAAGCACCAGAAACTTAGTAACATGACTAAATATAAGCATCATTACCACAATTAGAGAGAATTACAGTGGTAGGGATAAGCCATCAATTATTATTAATAGATAATCGCTTTATTGGTGCATTCGGGTTGAAGTCTAATTTGAGGTCAAGAGACCTGACCAGGACTTCTACCAAACTGAGCGTGTCAATGAGATGGAGAATATAATCAACGTCTGCTTAGCCTGTGTTTGTGGTGATGAAAGAAGGTCCAGGGGGTGGTAGAGTGGAAGCAATGGCCAACATCAGACCCATTATCACTCCCTAGACCCCTTCCCTTAAAGAATCTTGGTGCTGCTTCTCTATGCCATCAGTGCCAGTTACCTCTGAAGCTCAGCCCAGACCTCCTTCTCCCTTTTCTTCTTCTCCTACACTACACTGGCGATACAGGCCAGCTTTTCCGGGGATGGAAACTGACCTTCATTTAAGCATGCAGCACGTGAGGCTGCCTGGGATGCCTGGGAGCTTGCAATACACCTCCCCTCCAGCACCCAGTGAGCTGTCGTACGCCCCAGGACCTGTCTCCTTTGCCGTGGTTCCACGAATGGAATGGTGGCGGCAGCGGGGATCACTTTGGGACAGGTCTGAGAGCGAAATATGGGGACAGGGTCTCACTCACTTGAGCTACGGGACGAGGCTCACTCACAACTTCAGTTGGTCGTCGGTGGATCTTGTCCTCTCTGCAGCTGCTGCTTTTTCCGCGGAGGTGGCGCATACTGATCTTTCCAGAATTAGTCCCGGCTACAGCCAATCTTCTGGTGCAAGCTTCCATGGTCGTGAGGGCTTCAGCCTTTCAGCTGATGGCCCCGGTTTCGATGGACATCCGGGCCCTGACTCCTCAGGCTCCCGATGTTGTCCGCTTCGCCCAACCGGGCTCTGTCGCTTGTCTCCATCCGGATGTTGTATGATCTCAGTCGGCCACCGAGGTCCTTTGGCTTCAGCTAAGGGCAGTGTACCCCAGTCTTCACTGCTCCACGACATGGACCGGGCCCGGCCTCTCTCCTGTCGCCACTGCCACTCTAGGTGGCTTACTCCACCAGAGCCACACGAGCGATGCATTGCTGCCAATGCCGGATCGTACAATGATACCGCACAGCCGCACCCGTGACTCTCTTCTGGGCCTCACCCGTTCGAGGGTTGGGTTGCTTCCTGTTGCTTCTCCCACTCTCTTTCAAACAGTCTCAGTAGGCGGGGGCTAGGGGTCTTCAGCGCATCCTCCTGAGGCGTCGTTTGAAGATTCTTCATTCAATTTCAGCACGGGTACGCCCACGAAGGGTGCAAGTACAGCAGTAAACTCCCATTTTGGAGCCATTCTTCTTCTCCCCAGCCGCCATCTTTGTCACATCAGTGGTTGTCATTTCCAGTGTTCTTGTCACCTCCAGGGCATCCGTTCCTCCCGGAGTTTCACCTTTAGTTGCATCAGTCACTATTCTCTCTTTGTTCTTTGCTGCGCCAGCTTCACCGCCATATGGGGCAGTGAGATCCTGCCGACTACGCCAAGTGAAGGAAGGGCTAGGGTGTGCTAGACTGGTAGCCATGGCTGATATCAGACCCTGTATCACTCCCTGGACCCCTTCCCTTAAAGTACCTCAGTGCTGTTTCTGTACGCCATCAGTGCCTTACCGGTACAGGTCAGTAACCTCTGCAAACGATTCCAAGAATAAATGGTCACAGTCCGGTTTTGCTTCAACTTCAACATTTTTAGTCAGCAACTTGCCATCCAGGGCACACATTGTTACAGCAATGGGCATCGGTGTCTCTGTCCCTTGCCTGTCGCTTAGCCTGCATTTCGGCCAGTCCGTACTATCCGGTTTCTCAGTGTCCTTAATGTCCAGTATTTCTGCCTTTCGTGGGAGCATTCCCTGCTGTTTCGCACCGGTGCTGAGAATGGCAGCCCATGCAAAAATCTGCCACATCTTGATGCACTTTCTCCCAAATCGCTCAGCCTTCTTCTGTTCAGTAGCGGCAGTCCCACTAATGTTGCACTGCTGAGTCTCCTGTTGCTGTGTTCTTCCTCTCTCTAGTTCTGACCCCCAGGATATCTTTCCCGGGCCTAATCCTACCTAAGAAACGTTATGAGCTGCATGGGAGCCCAAGCCCCAACTGACTAAAACAGGAAGTTACAAGATACTTATCCCCATGGTGCCCCTCCTATTCTAACTATACCTATCACTATGTCTATGTTCTATAATGCCCCCATCTAGTGGACAACTTGGGGTACTACTCCCCCTAACACTATATGAGCCTGGTGCACTTACTTTCCCTAACCAACATGCGAGTGTAAAGCATGTAGACATATGTACACAATCAGAGCAAAATGTAACTATGCAGAGTAATATGCATAAGGTGTAGCAGTACTCCTGTACACGGTGACAATACTGTACACTTTATGTGTAGCAGTGCCACCGTGTATGAACACATTACATTAACAATCAACACTGTACAAGTTTAAAGGGGTTTGGGGACAAGAAGGAACAATATGCATTTACATCCCCTACAGTGACTTGAAAGGAAAGGAGAAATGCCCCGACCTAAGGACAGAAGGAAGAGCAGTTGCAACTTTTGTTCATTACTTACAGGAATACTGGATTCTTCTGACAACAGGAAGTGCGTCCATATTGTTTTTTTTTGTAAAGTGATACAATCTCAATTGGTTTAAGAAATCACTTCTCAAAAAGAAAGGTTAAAGCTACTTTGATGTACAGACTGTTAAATGACAAATTAAGCTCTGCTTCGACTTCTTGACAGGTTGGATTGAAAAACAGCAGTCTGTGCATATAAAGCATAGCAGCACACATTGGTATGTATCTACTGGCAGCGCTATCTAACCATTACGGGGTCATGCTCAGGATACCAAGTGGCTGAAGCCTGCAATTGTTTTACTAAGCCAAACTGAGAGTTAAAGCAGCCCATTTCAACAAGAGATTAAAATCTCAGAATGTAATTTTTTTATATTTTCAGATTTCTTACATTGACAGTTTGGGCCTAAAGTGTGATACATAAAAAAAAGTCATCTGGAAAAGAAGAGAACAAGACTAGGCTTAATTGGCTTATGCTTATGGACCACCAGAAAATGATCATAGACCACTGATAATATGCAAGATGAAAAGGATTTATGGTAAATCCACCTGATCTGATTGACAAATCTAATAGATCGGATTCTACTCTGGGGCCACCAACTACGGGATAATGACTATCCAATGGCCAGCATTTTACAAGCCAATGTAACCCTCTGACGCGTGAAGCAAATGATTTTTTGAAGAATATGGAAGTTTTGGAAACAAGGAAGCAAGCTCTTACACAAAATGTCTTCTGAATGCGGCCACCACTAACCAATTTGGTTTGCAAGAGACTCGTCATCCTTCTCCTAATAAATGAAGCTTCTAAACCTTTCAGGTCCCGTTATCCTTGGTATATGTGGCAACTATCCCAGCATAGTTTACACTAAGTGCAGCAGTGGGATCATTTGACCATTTTATTTTAGGAGGAGGAGATGACTGTGACACAGGCAGAGAAGGTGGCTTGTTTAGCTATTGGAACGAGCAGTCAACTCAACATTAGTCATCATGTGCCGAAAGTGAAAAAGCTGTCCTTTGTGTGACACAAACCTAGAGAGGATCAGAGCTTGCAACTGATGAATGCAGCAACTTACAGATGTCAGGAAAGGCATAACTCACTAATTTATCCAGATCTAATAATGCAATAATTATCCATTCAAAATACTGTTTGTTTTTGTAAATACATTAGATTACATGTTGTGATGCCTCCTATTGTTCGTCCACCTTCAGTGGAGGATGGACATGCACTGCAGTCAACCTGCACTGTCACTGCTCCTGCTGTGTAGTGATCTGACAATAAGAAGGCTAATATTATGAGATGATGAGAGAACAAATGGAGCTTATTTAGTAAATGTAATAGGAGGGGGCAAGGGTAATGGTGTACCGCTAATAGCGGCAGTTCATGTGACTGCTATGTGTCCCGAGAGCTGAGCACCAGCACCAGGACACCCCCTGCCCGGCATCACACTTTCTACTGCATCTCTATCCTGGATACAGATCCAGTTGACGCAATAGTGAATGAGGGGGCTGTTGGCTCCATTCATCTTTCTCCTTGTGCTTCTGAAGTTTCAGTGTAGGGGTCCTAATGATGTCAGTACATTGTGCTCGCTGTGCCGAGCAGTGCAAAGCTTCAGAACACATGCTGTAGTGACCAGAGCAGTGGAGAAATAAGTAGAGGTGAGTTTTTTTTATTTTTTATCAATGAGTACATTGAGGGGGCCATTATATTGTTTGGTGGGCTATGTGGGGGACATTATAATGTTTGAAGAACTATGTGGGGGCCTTTATGCAGTTTGGAGGGTTGGTTGGGGTACTTCATGCTCTGTATGGAGAGATGGGTTGAGCCACTGTACTGAAAGAGATGATCATACTGAATGGAGGGCTGTGTGGGGGCCATCCAATTATTTGGAGGGTTGCAAGGGTCTCACACTGTATTGAAGGACTGTGTCAGGCCCATCATACTGTATATGGGGGACTGTAGGCACCATCACACTCTGTTAGAGTCACTGTGTGGACATAATACTGTTTTAGCCACTGTGGGGGGAATCATACTTTGTTGGTGGTAGGGGTGCTGTAGGGTCATAAAACTGTGCATGTGAAGGGTACTGTGAAGGAATACACTGGTATTTTATTGTGTGGGAACACTAAGGGGCATTATCAGGATCCAAATTGCTTTGTAGGGGCTACAAAGTTGGAAGACATGTGACCCTACCAATATTTTTATTCATTATTTTTTTTAGGGGGAGGGAGCTATGTGGACAACTGCTGTGGGGCCTCATGATTTCTATCTACACCCCTAGGCATAGAACGATAGATGTTGGCTTCAGGTCACATGAGACAAGCTGCTGCCAACAAACAGAAAATAAGACCAAAGTTGTAGAAGGGTTAAAAAAGCTGAAAAGGGTGATAATTACATTGAAGAGTGGCATTTTTGCACTTACATGGTTAAAGTACCTTAGCAAATTATTCCTTCAATTTATCTATTTACTTTTCAATTCATGGGATTACACTTTTAAAAAATTTTTCTAGATGAAATTATGTGAATTTTGCTCTTCCAGTGAGCTTTGATGTTGAACTGTAAGTATGGTCCACAATGCCATCTTCTCCCTATATTACATGATGATTTCAACAACACATTGTTAGGTGTCGAGTTCCCACCTCTGCACAGGGGGAATCTCGAACCATCTCTGCTGCAGTCTCCCATTCTTCTCCAGCCGCAGTGGAGTCTGCTCAGTGGAGACGTCGGTCCCAGCGTCTTGCTCAGTCTCACTCTGTGCATAGGGTTGCTGCTGCTTTTCCAGCTTCTGCGATTGAAGCCAGTGCTGGGCGGCGGCGAGCAGATGCTTCTGGGACTAAGTCCTACTTTGCACACACTGAGCATGCCCAGGGCAAGATCTCTCAGTGGAGATCTAGGGTCACATGCTCAGGTACTGCAGCAATTCCATTGGTCATACACATGCTGCAGCTATTTAAGGCTCGCATGGCCGCACGGCCATGCGCTAGTGTACACTTGTAAACGTGTGTGTGTTGTGAGTGAAAGTCGCTCTTTAAATAACCCTCCCTATTGGATGACTGTTCGCGGAAGGTGTATGATTGCTGTCTAGCGCCCGACTTACCCAACAGCACGTTACACACCAATACAGCGTCTAGTTGCTGTGTCCGCCAGTGCGGCGCCATGCGCTTTCACAGCGCTTTCCTGACTCAAGCCTGGGTGGTTAGTGGCATCCGCCAGTGCTGCACCGCACGCACTCTTGTGCATTCTTTAGTTATTATTTTGGTTACGCTGACACCCCAGTTGCGGTGTCGACCGCAAGTAGTCTACACAGGCTCAGATCCCAAGTCTTGGGACTGAGCTCGGAGACTCCTTGCTTGTGCTCTTGTGTGCAGTACTGCGGCCCTGTGACTTAACAGGGTTTGCTTCCTTCACACAGGGTGAAGTTAACCCGTGTGTGTAGTCACATTGTACCGCCATATAGTCCGTCATTACTTGGCAGCAGGTTGCATCTCTGCACGGTGGACCCCGGGCTGCGAACGCACCTTATTCTACCTATCTTATTATTTGGTGCGTTCCGCGAGCCCTAACACACATAAGGTATATTATATCATGAGGATTAACAGTCACAAGAACCATGATTTTTCTCATGTATTCCAGATGGTCTATTACTAATATTCCTCCTCTTGACTTGAGACCTCTAGTCTGTTCTGGTTCTTTCCGGAACACAGTTCATTATGACGAAATCCATCACATAAGCTATTAGTTAGTAGTGTAAAATTCCTGAACTCCTTGCTCCCTTTTACTGTTCCATTTCTTGCATTGGTTGAAAACGTGCTTTGGAGTGGAGATGATTTGAGTATTGCTGACTTTAGCTGAAGAATGCTTGTACGCAGCTGGAGAGCATTAAACGTGCCAATTACCAAATGATATACAAAGTGCTTGTTTATATTAAGAAACAGGAAAAACAGCAGCATACGGCTTAACAGAATAGGTTTCCAAATCTGGAGGATTTAGAAAGTAAATTAACAAATGTACAACAATCTAAAAAGGGTTAGCGTCATAATTGTACTTGTAAAATATGCTTCTCCAAAAGTTTAATAGAGATTAGTTACCAAAGGTTAAAAAATCAGGGACTGGACAAAATCATTCTACGAGCGCAAGGGCTCCACGGACACATCTTCATCTTAGTCGAGAAATTCAAGTTTCAATGGCTAAAGTGTTATATGCTAATCAGAAGATAAGTGGATACTTTACTGGTCATATAAGTAACATAAAGCATGCAGTCTTTGAAGGCAGTAAGTTTATTTAATCAAATTTTTTTCAGTGTAAAACTAGGGGATAAAAATGTCCACTTGGTCCTCAAAGAGGTAAAGGGTTTTCAAGGCATCACAAAAAATTCTGTCTGTCCTCCATATTCCGTAGTGTTATCTTTATTTTCATTTTTTGATCCCCTCATGCCCGTTACACCCATTATTGGGGTTTGTTATTTTTTACATCCTTAACTTCTTGCCAGCTATTTGTTTATTTCTCTAGACATCATTTCCCAAAAGGCAAAGCTCTATCTGTCCCAAAGGTCACTCATTCCTGCCCTCAGTGCCTGCCCTCTCCTCTACACAGCACCATCCTGAGACTTCTACAGTCTCAAGATGTATAAATCACTGCAATCAGTTTCTCTTACATAACATTCCTCCTACTTCACCTAGTTAATGCTATCCCGATCTCCTGATTGTTACATATGCTGACACTGACTGGCTCAGTGTGCTGTAGAGGAACATTGAATCATATAAAGCAGTCATTTATTATAGTGTAATCCAGCACTGTATTAGTTTACTCAATTCTCTGTGGCTAAACTTACAAGTTGATACGAGTACAGTCCCCATAAAGAACAAGTAAAGTGCCTTTCACCCCAAACACACACATGCAGATGCACACTGCTCTCCCTACCTGTGCACATCCCCGTTTTGTTTTATATCTTCTATATATACTGTATATATAAAGCTGTTTGTATGTATGTATGTGTGTGTATGTATCAAGCCATGCCCACTCCACATAGCCCCGCTCACTCCACGTAGCCACACTAATTCCACATGCAAAGCCCCGTCCACATGGCCCATGTTGTTAGCACACAAAGGCGGAGACACATTCACCTCGAAAGCCACCCAGCAAAACTCACCGGCTATGACGTCCCAGCCGCTGCGAGCTACAATCAGGGCGGCCACCTTTAGGCACAGGCCAAATCTAGCTCCGTCATGTCTAGAACGGAGTTCCTCCTGTGACGCATGACATCAAGGGAAAGGGAGGAGCCTCATGGATTACACCACTTTGCTCATAACAGGAAGTTGCTGTGCACATGTGAGGGGAAGAGAGGAATGAGGGGAAAATGAAAGGAGTGAGGGGAAAATGAAAGGAGTGATGGGAAAATAGTGGAGTGGAGTATTTATAAGCCAAAACCACGAGTGGGAGAAAAATACAGAAGTGGTGAAGTGTTTCTAATATACTTTTCCTCTGATTATTTTACTCAAAGTTTTAACTTACAATACTGAGGTAAAAATGCTGACCTAATAACGTGTGAATGCAGTCTAAAGGAGAAAAGTGTGGTGCTGCAGAAGAAGTAGGCTGTGTATATGATACGCTTTATTGCAGTTAGTGTAATTTCTCTCGTGATTAACTGTTTCCAATTGTATATGGAAGAGGAGTGTGAGGTGCTGCCGGAGGAGGCGACTATAAAGGAGAAAAGCTGTGCTGCAGAAAAATGCTGTGTATAAAGGAGGAGCATAAGGTGCAGGAGGAGGCTGTGTAAAAAGAAGGAGCATGAAGTGCAGGAGGAATAAGTCCCCTTAACTGCCGCCATTAAAGTCATATCGGCAGTTGATATTGAATTCAAAAAAACCTTTTGCTTCAACAAAATGGCGCCAGTTGTGTTCTGTGTACCAGTGTGGGAGCATTGCTATGTTCAACAGCAACAATTTATTTTTCTTGTGCACGTTCCCACACTGGTCCTCGGAATACAGTGGACTGCACATGTGCAGATTGAGAGCATTGCTTGCCGATAGATGCAATTGCTCATGCGCCAGCACCGTTTTGTTGAAAAATCTGTTCATCTTTGCACAGGAAGGAAAAAACAAAAATGTTGTTTATCGAAAGGCTATTGAATGAGTAGAAAATAAAATACTATCAATACTTGGGTAATCCTTTAGTTTATTATCATTATTATTTATTTATATAGCCCCATTAATTCTGTGGTGCTGTACATTAGACGGGGTTACATCAAAATACAAATGTCACCTACAGTAAACAAAACTAACAATGACAGACTGGTACAGAGGGAAGAGGACCCTGCCCTTGCAGGCTTACATTTTGAAGGATTGCGGGGAAGAAGACAGTAGGATGGGGGTTGCAGTAGCTCCAATGGTGTTGAGGTGGTCATGTGGTCATTACAGGCTGTAAGCTTCCTTGAAGAGATGGGTTTTCAGGTTCCATTTGAAGGATCCAAATGTGGTGAATAACCGGAATAACTGGGGCACAGAATTCCAGAGGATGGGGGATATTCAGGAGAAGTCTTGAAGGCGATTGGGTGAAGAGCAAATAAGCGTAGGAGAAGAGGAGGAGGTCTTGGGAGGACTGGAGATTATGTGAGGGAAGATATTGAGAGATTAGTTTGGAAACATACGGAGGAGAAAGGTTAAGGATGGCTTTATAGGTCAGTGTTAGTAGTTGCATACGCTGGGAAATTGGGAGCCAGTGAAGGGATTTGCAAAGAGGGGAAGCAGGAGTGTAAGGGGGAGAGAGATTAATTAGTCGGGCAGCAGAGTTAAGGATGGACTGGAGGGGTGCGAGAGTGTTAGAAGGTAGGCCACAAAGGAGGATGTTGCAGTAGTAGAGGCGGGAGATGATTACGGCATTCACGAGCATTTTGGTAGAGTGAGGGTTGAGGAAAGGAGGGATTCTGGAAATATTTTTGAGCTGGAGACGACAGGAGGAGGCGAGAGCTTGGATGTGCGTTTTAAAGGACAGGGCAGAGTCAAGAGTTACTCCGATGCAGCGGATTACTGGGATGGGGGAAAGTGTGAATTAATTTATTGTGATAGATAGATCAGGTAGGGAAGGTGTGTGAGATGGAGGAACGATAATTAGTTCGGTTTTGTCCACATTGAGTTTGAGGAAGTGAGAGGAGAAGAAGGAGGATATGGCTGATAGACACTCTGGGATTCTGGAAAGCAGAGAGGTGACATCTGGGCCAGAGAGGTAGACCTGAGTGTCATCGGCATATAGATGGTACTGGAAGCCATAGGACTTTATGAGTTGTCCCAGGCCAAGGGTATAGATTGAGAAAAGAAGAGGTCCTAGGACAGAGCCACCAACAGAGGGATACCAATAGAGAGGGGGAAAGATGAAGAGGTAGTATGGAAGTAGGAAATGCTAAATGTGCAGTTGGTTAAGTATGAGGAGATCCAGCATAGGGCGAGGTCTTTGACACCAAAGGAAGAGAGGATCTGTAGTAGGAGGCATTGGTCGACTGTGTCGAAGGCAGAGGACAGGTCTAGAAGGAGGCGTGTAGAGAATTGTCTGTTAGCTTTGGCTGTAAGTAATTCGTTCGTAAGTTTGATCAGGGCAGTCTCAGTAGAATGATAGGTGACGGAAGCCAGATTGTAGGTTGTCGAAGAGAGAGTTAGATGCATAGATGCAAGGTGAGAGGAAAGGTCAGCGTGGACATGCTGCTCAAGTCGTTTGGAAGCAAATGGGAGCAAAGATATGGGGCGGCAGCTGGACATAGCGTTCGGGTCAAGGGAAGGCTTTTTGAAGATAGGTGTGATTGTGGCATGTTTGAAAGCAGAGGGGTTTATTTGTTTATTTGTGTTGCAAATCTGTAGTGTTGAATATACTGTATAATGTGAAATGTTTTTATGTGCAATATAATCATTATAATTTGCTATAACTAACCACAGTAAGTTACTATGCCTGGGTAACGCTGAACTCTTCAGCTAGTTTTAACATATTTGTCTTCATACTTTGCAATGTTACCTCTTATCAGGGCTTTCTGTGATATTTATAAAGTATCACAATGACTATAACATACAATCCTAATATTGTGTAATGTGCTGTTAGGGTTTGGCTGTTTTCACATTCCCAGCATTTATGTCATGATCGCTCCATATGCGATTTGTATACAGACATCTGCAAACAAATTTGTCATCTGCAAACGCAGAGTGTGAAAATAGCTAAAACCAAACAGTGTCATAACATTGCATCACAATCCAATAGTTTCTAAAAGTTTATATAAATAGGTGCTTTGCAAAGGTGCCTCACTAAATAGCTTTTGAAAAGTGTTCAGTTTTTGTCACCACATCCTGCTCTATGATTAATTAGGCAAATCAATGAGGATAACTTTTAAATTATTTCCAACGTCTAGCCCTGTTTGTGTATTTTTGCAGTAAGCTCAGTTCTTTTCCTGTTCATAGATATTACACTAAGTTCTGTGTGTGAATCTGTGCAGTAATCTTGTTTCTGTTCCTATATATACAGTTAGGGCCAGAAATATTTGGACAGTGACACAAGTTTTGTTATTTTAGCTGTTTACAAAAACATGTTCAGAAATACAATTATATATATAATATTTGCTGAAAGTGCACACTCCCAGCTGCAATATGATAGTTTCCACATCCAAATCGGAGAAAGGGTTTAGGAATCATAGCTCTGTAATGCATAGCGTCCTCTTTTTCAAGGGACCAAAAGTAATTGGACAATGGACTCTAAGGGCTACAATTAACTCTGAAGGCATCTCCCTCGTTAACCTGTAATCAATGAAGTAGTTAAAAGGTCAGGGGTGGATTCCAGGTGTGTGGTTTTGCATTTGGAAGCTGTTGCTGTGAGCAAACAACATGCGGTCAAAGGAACTCTCAATTGAGGTGAAGCAGAACATCCTGAGGCTGAAAAAAAAGAAAAAATCCATCAGAGAGATAGCAGACATGCTTGGAGTAGCAAAATCAACAGTTGGGTACATTCTGAGAAAAAAGGAATTGACTGGTGAGCTTGGGAACTCAAAAAGGCCTGGGCGTCCACGGATGACAACAGTGGTGGATGATCGCCGCATACTTAATTTGGTGAAGAAGAACCCGTTCACAACATCAACTGAAGTCCAGAACACTCTCAGTGAAGTAGGTGTATCTGTCTCTAAGTCAACAGTAAAGAGAAGACTCCATGACAGTAAATACAAAGGGTTCACATCTAGATGCAAACCATTCATCAATACCAAAAATAGACAGGCCAGAGTTAAATTTGCAGAAAAACACCTCAAGAAGCCAGCTCAGTTCTGGAAAAGTATTCTATGGACACATGAGACAAAGATCAACCTGTACCAGAATGATGGGAAGAAAAAAGTTTGGAGAAGAAAGGGAACGGCACATGATCCAAGGCACACCACATCCTCTGTAAAACATGGTGGAGGCAACGTGATGGCATGGGCATGCATGGCTTTCAATGGCACTGGGTCACTTGTGTTTATTGATGACATAAGAGCAGACAAGAGTAGCCGAATGAATTCTGAAGTGTACTGGGATATACTTTCAGCCCAGATTCAGCCAAATGCTGCAAAGTTGATTGGACGGCGCTTCATAGTACAGATGGACAATGACCCCAAGCATACAGCCAAAGCTACCCAGGAGTTCATGAGTGCCAAAAAGTGGAACATTCTGCAATGGCCAAGTCAATCTCCAGATCTAAACCCAATTGAGCATGCATTTCACTTGCTCAAATCCAGACTTAAGACGGAAAGACCCACAAACAAGCAAGACCTGAAGGCTGCGGCTGTAAAGGCCTGGCAAAGCATTAAGAAGGATGAAACCCAGCGTTTGGTGATGTCCATGGGTTCCAGACTTAAGGCAGTGATTGCCTCCAAAGGATTTGCAACAAAATATTGAAAATAAAAATATTTTGTTTGGGTTATGTTTATTTGTCCAATTACTTTTGACCTCCTAAAATGTGGAGTGTTTGTAAAGAAATGTGTACAATTCCTACATTTTCTATCAGATATTTTTGTTCAACCCTTCAAATTAAATGTTACAATCTGCACTTGAATTCTGTTGTAGAGGTTTCATTTCAAATCCAATGTGGTGGCATGCAGAGCCCAACTCGCGAAAATTGTGTCACTGTCCAAATATTTCTGGCCATAACTGTATGTAGTAAGCTTAGTTCTGTTCTTTTCATTCATATTAACCATGGTTCTGTTACTGTATCTATGTAGTAAGTATGATTCTGTTCCAATAAAGTTGTAGTAAGTTCAGTTCCATTCTTGTTCATACACATTAACCTTAGTTCTAGTACTGTTTCTATGAAGTGAGCTTGATTCTATTCCCATATCAAAGTTGTAAACTTAGTTCAGTTCCTGTATCTATGCAGTAAACTTGGTTTTATTTCTGTATTTATGTAATAAGCTTCGTATGCTCCTATGTCTATGTAGTAATCTTCATTCAGTTCCTGTATCTATGTAGTAAACTTGGTTTTGTTCCCATATCTATGTAGTAAGCGCGGTTCTGATCCTATATACATGTAGTAAGCTTGGTTCAGTTCCCATATTTATGTACTAAATTTGATTCTCTTCCTGTACAAAAAAACACAGGCAAAGACTTCCTAACCATTTAAAAAGGTCCCTTAGTCTGTTTCAATAGGCTCCACAATCATGGAGAAGACTGCAGACTTTACAGATGTCCAGAAGGCAGTCATTGGCACACTCCACAAGGAGGGTAAACCACAAAAGGACATTGCTAAAGAAACTAGCTGTTCACAGAGTGCTGTATCCAAGCATATTAATGGAAGGTTGAGTGGAAGAAAACTTGTGGTCAAAGGTCCACATGCAACTGGAATAACTGCATCCTTGAAAGGATTGTTAAGAAAAGGCCATTTAAAAAATTGGGGCAGATTCAAAAGGAGTAGACGGCTGCTGGAGTCATTGCTTCAAGAGCCATCACACACAAATGTATTGACTACATGGGCTACAAGTGTCGCATTCCTTGTATCAAGCCGCTCATGACCAATATAAAACGTCAGAAGCGTCTTACCTGGGCTAAGAATAAAAATAACTTGACTGTTGCTCAGTGGTCCAAGGTGTTGTTTTCAGATGAAAGTAAATTTTGCATTTCATTTGGAAATCAAGGTCCCAAAGTCTGGAAGAAGAGTGGAGAGGCCCCAATCCAAGCTGCTTGAGGTTTAGTGTGAAGTTTCCACAATCAGTGATGGTTTGGGGAGCCATGTCATCTGCTGGTTTAGGTCCACCTTGTTTTATCAAGACCAAAGTCAGCGCAGCTGTCTACCAGGAAATTTTAGAGCACTTCATGCTTCCCTCTGCCAACAAGCTTTTTGGAGATGGAAATATAATTCTCCAGCAGGACTTGGCACCAGTTTACACTGCCAAAATACCAATACCTGGTTTAAAAACAACAGTATCACTGTGCTTGATTGCCAGCAAACTTGCCTGACCTTAACTCCATAGAGAATCTATGGGGTATTGTAAAAAGGAAGATGAGAGACACCAGACCCAACAATGCAGACGAGCTGAAGGCTGTTATCAAAGCAACATAGGTTAATATAATGCCTCAGCAGTGCCACAGGCTGATCTCCTTCATGCCACACTGCATTGTTGCAGTAATTGATGCAAAAGTAGCCCTGACCAAGTATTGAGTGCATTTACTGAACATACATTTCAGTAGGCCAATATTTTGGATTTAAAAATCATTTTTCAATCTGGTGTAATAAAGTATTGTAATTTATTGAGATAATGACTTTTGGGTTTTCATTGGCTGTAAGCCCTAATCATCAACATTAACAGAAATAAACACTTGAAATAGATCACTCTGTTTGTAATGGCTCTATATAATTTATGAGTTTCACTTTTTGTATTGGAGACTCAACTACCCAACTTGATTCGACGGCTACTTCTGATTTACAACGTTCTGAATGTTCGACAGCAGGAAAACCTCCTAATCGATATGATCAAGATCACTTTATTTGGCAACAAATCAATCAAGGAATAGGAGAATGTCAAAGCATACTACAAGAACTCTTGCCTGTGGAATAGCGAGCACTGAGAGAGGGGGAGTGTAAGGAGCAGGACAAAAAAGATCCGACAGGACGTACCTTTTCTGTGATAGATCCAAAACTGTCGGGGCTGTCACCCATGTTGTATGGAGGAAAGCTTAAAACCCCTGACCAACCTTTGCACTCAGTGACAGGGGGCGAAGCTCAGTTTAAAAAGCCGCAATGAGCGGCGTGCAGAGAGACAATTTTGGTGCTCCGTCCCCTGAGCATCCAGATAGAGTAGGCCCACACCACAGGGGCCCAATATCCTCAGGCAGAGACTGTCAACAGAGACTTGTTAAGTGCAAGCTGGCACCCATGACCGGGAGTGACAAAATCCCCAGTCAGAGAACAGACGTGCGCGTGCTGAGACAGAGAACCCAGGTGGCCCTCTGTGAACTGTATCCTGATTCACCCGTATACAGCTGCTGAGTAACTTTAAGCTCCAGCAGAGCTGGAGACTACCCATGTTCCTGCACAGCAGCCTCTATACCCACGACTCGCTTCAAGACACCGAGGACTCACCACCGATGCTGGGAACCAGATCCCCATCTGCTTCAGGACCACGCCGGACCCCTCACTGCCTTGGCACCACTGTTTGAACCTGTGATTCCAAGTTTATCATTACTCTTTAAAATTCCCTATTCCTGTTGTACCCCATTTTGCATAATCCGTTACACTCCTGTGTTACATTACCCTCTCCCTGTGTGGAGTATTTCCTGTTTTAGTAAATCACCCATTAATGCTTGACCTGCCTCCTGTTCGTTACTGCATCTTGCAACCTGCTCACAGCTCAGTAATAATAAAGAAATAATAAGATTCACCATGTTTATAAAGGTCCATTTTATCAAAATATAATATTAATTAATTAATTAAGTAACCCAAATTGTAACTGTCGTAATGATACAAAATTGAAACATAAGTAAATATTGTGTTTTTTGGCCACTGCATTTCCCTAATAAATTGCAATAAAAAGCGATCAGCGATATTAATAAAAATGTCAGCTTGCCACACAAAAAACAAGCTCTCATTCAGGTCCATCAGCAGAAAAATAACAAATGTATGGTTCTCAAAACATAGTAACAAAATTTGTAATATTAAAAAGTTTACAATCTTGGTATTGCCGTAATCATCCTAACGGGTAGAATCATATTTTCAGTTTATTTTTTTACCACACAATGAATACCTTAAAAACAAATGCAGAATTGTACTTTCATTTTTTGATTCCTTGATTTTGTTCTCCATTTTATAGAACAACTAGATGGTGGCCCAATTCTAACGCATCGGGTATTCTAGAATATGCATGTCCACGTAGTATATTGAAATTATAGGAAAAATCAGCCGCACTCAAATGGTTGAAAATTCAGCAAACTGTGTAGTTTCTTTATTAGAAAGAAACTACACAGTTTGCTGAACTTTCAACCATTTGAGTGCGGCTGATTTTTCCTATCATTGGACTATTTTGTTCATGCCTGAACCAACCTAGTGACAGTGTGCACATCTTTTTCCTGGATTCACGTAGTATATTGCCCAGCCACGTAGTATATTGCCCAGCCACGTAGTATATTGTACAACAATGTAGTATATTGCTCAGCCACGTAGTATATTACCCAGCCACGTAGTATATTGCCCAGTCACATAGTATATTGTCCAGTCACGTAGTATATTGCACAGCCCACGTAGTATATTGCCCAGCCACATAGTATATTGCCCAGCCACGTAGTATATTGCCCAGCCCACATAGTATATTGCCCAGTCACATAGTATATTGCCCAGTCACGTAGTATATTGTACAGCCATGTAGTATATTGCTCAGCCATGTAGTATAATGCCCAGCCATGTAGTATATTGCTCAGCCATATAAGTATATTGCCCAGCCACGTAGTATATTGCCCAGCCATGTAGTATATTGCCCAGCCATGTAGTATATTGCTCAGCCACATAGTATATTGCCCAGCCCCATAGTATATTACCCAGCCACGTAGTATATTGCCCAGCCACATAGTATATTGCCCAGCCACGTAGTATATTGCCCAGTCACGTAGTATATTGTACAGCCATGTAGTATATTGCTCAGCCATGTAGTATAATGCCCAGCCATGTAGTATATTGCTCAGCCATGTAGTATATTGCTCAGCCACGTAGTATATTGCCCAGTCACGTAGTATATTGTCCAATCACGTAGTATATTGCCCAGTCACGTAGTATATTGCCCAGCCACATAGTATATTGCCAAGCCACGTAGTATATTGCCCAGCCACGTAGTATATTGCCCAGCCATGTAGTATATTGCTCAGCCACGTAGTATATTGCCCAGCCACATAGTATATTGCCCAGTCACATAGTATATTGTCCAATCACGTAGTACATTGCACAGTCACGTAGTATATTGCCCAGTCACGTAGTATATTGTCTAGCCATGTAGTATATTGCTCAGCCATGTAGTATATTGCCCAGCCACATAGTATATTGCCCAGTCACATAGTATATTGTCCAATCACGTAGTATATTGCCCAGTCACGTAGTATATTGCCCAGCCACGTAGTATATTGCCAAGCCACGTAGTATATTGCCCAGCCACGTAGTATATTGACCAGCCATGTAGTATATTGCCCAGCCATGTAGTATATTGCTCAGCCACGTAGTATATTTCCCAGCCACATAGAATATTGACCAGTCACATAGTATATTGTCCAATCACGTAGTACATTGCACAGTCACGTAGTATATTGCCCAGTCATGTAGTATATTGTCTAGCCACGTAGTATATTGCCCAGCCATGTACTATACTGCCCAGACACGTAGTATATTGCCCAGCCACGTAGTATATTGTCTAGCCACGTAGTATATTGCCCAGCCATGCAGTATATTGCCCAGACACGTAGTATATTGCCCAGACACGTAGTATATTGCCCAGTCACGTAGTATATTGCCCAGCCACGTAGTATATTGCACAGTCACGTAGTATATTGTCCAGCCACATAGTATATTGTCCAGCCACGTAGTATATTGCCCAGACACGTAGTATATTGCCTAGTGATGTAGTATATTGCCCAACCACGTAGTATATTGCCCAGTGACATAGTATATTGCCCAGTCATGTAGTATATTGCCCAACCACGTAGTATATTGCCCAGTGACGTAGTATATTGCACAGCAACGTAGTATATTGCCCAGTTACGTAGTATATTGCTCAGTTACATAGTATATTGCCTAGTGACGTAGTATATTGCCAGGGACATAGTATACAGCACAGAGCCACATTGTGTATTGCCCAGTTACGTAGTATATCGCCCAGTGACGTAGTATACAGCACAGAGCCACGTAGTATATTGCACAGCGACGTAGTATACAGCACAGAGCCATGCAGTATATTGGCCAGTCTTGTAGTATATTGCCCAGTGAAGTAGTATACAGCACAGAGCCACATAGTATAAAGCACAGAGCCACATAGTATATTGGCCAGTCACGTAGTATATTGCCCAGCTACGTAGTATATTGCCCAGCCAGGTTTGTCACAGGTTAAAAAATAAAAAATAAACATATACTCACCTTTCTGATGGCCCCTTGTAGTCCACAGCAGCTTCCAGTCCCAGGATTGGTATGAGCGCAGGACCTGTGATGACGTCGCGGTCACATGACCGTGACATCATGGCAGGTTTTTCTAGCGCAGGCGCGCAGGGCCTTTGTTGACGTCGCGGTCGCATGACCGTGACGTCATGGCAGGTCCTTCTGCCATACCATCGTTGCCACCGGAACCTGCAAAGGAAGATGGCGGCTGGTGCGAGCGACTACGGAGGGTGAGTATAGCAGGTTTTTTTAAAATTATTTTTAACTTTACATTTTTTACTATTGATGCCGCATAGGCAGCATCAATAGTAAAAAGTTGGGGACACACAGGGTTAATAGCGGCGATAACGGAGTGTGTTACCCGCAGCATAACGCGGTCTGTTACCGCCGGCATTAACCCCGTGTTAGCGGTGACCGGAGGGGAGTATGTGGGTGACAGGCACTGACTGTGGGGAGTAAGGAGCGGCCATTTTCTTCCGGACTGTGCCCGTCGCTGATTGGTCGCGGTAGCCATGAAAGACAGCTGGCGAGACCAATCAGCGAATGAATAACCGTGACAGAAGGACAGACAGACAGTTGGAAGTGACTCTTAGACAATTATATATAAGATGTATGTTAAAGAGTATAGTGTAATTTTAAAACTGCAACTTATCCAGAAAAAAATAAACTCTTATGCGGCTTGGACAATGGAAAAGTAAAAAGTTATGGTTTATGGAAAAAGGGGAGAGAAAAAACAAATGTAAAAACAGAAAATCGACTCGTTAGAAAATGGTTTATCGGGACATACTTTAACATTTTGTGGTCTTTTCTCAAACTTACCAATTATGAGTGATGGTGTCCAATAAAGTATGCCACTTTTTACAACTCTTCTTTATGCCCCTTATTCACCCCATTTCTCGACCACTGAGTGAACACTAAGGCTCTGTGTTGTGTTTTGGGGCATCTTCCATGAGACTTTCTGGAAGTTCTGTTTATTTGATGGTATTAAAATTATTAGGAAACCTCAGGAGATTTATCTACATTTGGGAGCCTCCTAAACCAGAGTGCCCAGAGATTTAGTGAATATGTCTAGTCGACAGGGTTGGTCATCGATGTGTGATTTGTAGAGGTGAGCCCCTTAGGAACCTTAACGATCAGGAGAAAAAAAGGCTTAATGGCACTTACCCTTCACTTTAGAAATTTATACAACACAATGCAAGTCCATGTAGCTGGGTCTAATCTGCAAGTTATCAATTTTCAAATGTCTTGGAGAGAGATGAAATACCAGATATAGTTATTTGAATGAGTGTAGTCAGTACGTTGTCGCAACCAACTTCTTTCGATGAAAGTTGGGTAGGGCAGACGCCCACTGTTCTCCGAGGACACAAGGCTTATGCAAACTCCAGGAACACGGGTGCCGATCACCCGGGAAACGAGCAAATGCCCAAATTCACCATGTATAAGTAGAGACCATGGCACTCACCGTCCCACAAACAATATCCTTTGCTTTGGATACATGTAAAACAGGGGCAGGGAGGCTTTCACGTGGAAACCGCACTAAACGGCGGCCGTTTCGCGCTGGCTTGCTCTTATTCGGGACTTATACGGGACCCGTAGAAGTGCAAGCCAGTGCAAAATGGCCGTCGTCCTGTGCAGTTTCCACATGAAAGCCTCCCTGCCTCTGTTTCACATGTATCCAAAATAAAGGACATTGTTTGTGGGACCGTAAGTACCATGCTCTCTTCTTATACATGATGGACTATTATGAAAGGTCTAACTTCTAAAGTAAATCTCCATAAGTCACTGTCTAAAAGCTTTTTTCTTTAGTGTTTTTTAAGAAAATTGTGAGTGCTTTTGCTGTAGTTCTTGGTGCAGCTAACTGATTGGGGTCCAGATCTATTGACTTTCTATGTGAATAAATTTCCAGGAGATTTTCTGTGTCTTGTATACAGGTAGCAGAACAACTTACATCTATTGTTCTAATTATAATGTACCGTTGTTCTTCCATATTGTTCTCTGTAAAGTCAATTATCATTAGAAAGGTATTGTTTGCGCAAAAGACAGGTAGGTAATAGTCTAGGTACGTGAAAAAAAAGAATAAGCAAGATTCATGAATTTAGCGGAGCTGACTTGACTGTATTACAAAATTCATCATAGTACATGATTCATGATACGTGGGACAGTTTAAACCTAACAGGGCTCAACGGGCGGACCAGCACCTAAAACGTATTTTCAAACTATTCCCACATTTTAACCACTTTTGTATTTCGCTTTAATAATCAACACTCTACACTAATCCCCATCCTTCTAATGCATAATGGCCTTTTTTTTTTTACTCTTCTTCCTGTGATGTTTTCTTTCAGAGGAGTCACTGTCTCATAATGCATGTCATTGGATGCTGGGGCTGCACTCGGTCCCTGCAGCATCATTAACCCCTCCTGGAACAGGATGTCACAAAGGGTAGCTCTGCAGTAACAAACTAGTTTTTTTCATTACTGCTCCCTCTGAAGAGGTCCTGGATCCTGGGTGATGGACGCTGTGGGAGAAGTGAGTGCAGCGCCGGCTCCCTGCTTCTGTCTCTCTAACTATATGCTGCACTGCTTCTGTGAAAGATGTCTTCAGGGGGCTTAGGGTAAACTCCTGGATGAAGCCGCTACTGTGAAACATCACCTTTCATCTTGGCATAGTAGTATTACTTCAACTATGTGGCGGCATGATTGAATTCTTTATTTCTTTAATATTCCATGTAACTGTGTACCTTTCTGGGGCATGTGTGTTGGTTTACTTTGCTGATTAGGGTTATTGAGCCCCTATACACTTGTTTTCTTTTACTATTTAGTGCCACTGATTAGCTTACACAGCATAATATTATACAAAACTGGTTGTGTTTTTTTTTTTTTAATTATAGGATGCTGTATTTACTTACCTTATATTAGTACATCATATTCAGCAATAGCTGGGGAATTTATTACATCTAACATACCAATTCTACTTTGTCCCTTTAATTACCTTTTTACCTACCAACCCATGGTACACTGTTGACATATAATTTTTTTTTTGTCTATATCCCCCATGTTGTGTATATTTATCCAGCTTGATGCCAATTACGCACTCAATTATGCATTTGTTTGTCTTTTGGTGAAATCCTCCCCCCAATCCGGGTTTTCAGTACCTGTGTTCTCCATTCTCATACGAGTTTCTCTGTGTATGTGGTTTTATGTTTTTTTTTATTAATCAAGCATATATTGATTTATTGGCTTGCATGTTCTTAAATTGGTGTCTTCTATATATTCAGATGCCTTTGAGCGACACTTTATATGGCCTGTGGACATCCGTAGATGTTTACTGGGACAGTCAGCAGAGTCATCTCTGTTAGTCAGATGCCTGGATGAAGTAGGTCACTATTCACACAAGGCTCAGAAGAAGAGAAGAGGTTGTGAAGCAGCCATGCAAAGTGTCTTGGGGGAAAGAGACCACCTTTAGCTTCCTTGTAAATTTGGGGCAAGTGGGAATCAAAACTTTTCCTTCTTGGTCTTGCTTCTTGCTAAGAATATACATAAACTTATATATTTAATTAAACAGTTTCCTCGGACTCCTATCTGGTGGTATTTTTAGTTTGTAGGGTCATACCTGCTGACAGACTCCCTTTAAGTTACCATATACCAGGACTTACAATTCTATAGCATTCAAAACATGTCGGCTTTTATGTCGAGTGTTCACTTCAACCTTTTACAAAGTATATACTTTTTCAATAACATTTAAAATAAAGTTATATATTATATACAGTATACATATTTAGCCGAAACGCAATGCAGTGGCGTACTGTCTGGGCTTTCCAACTGACTGGATTAATTTTTAGAAAGGGCGAGCTGGATCATTTCATTTATTTGCATATACAGTGTAGAGAGAAAGCAGCAAGTCAGTGGTGTGGGCGGAGCTATAGAGAGCTCAGCATTCCGAGCTCTGCTAGAGAGAAAACTGTGATTCTATCAAAATGGCTGTACCCAGTAAACTGACAAATGACTGGAATCACAGTCTCTGTCCCTACTTCATGCATCATGTTGTTGTCACATTACATAACAAAAAAGCTGCTGACTGATTCCCTTTATTACAGCACAGATAATCAGGAGCGACCAGCCTGTATAAAAGCAGAAGTAGGAAATGCAACAACCATTCTGTGATAAATCTGAATAGTGAGAGGACATTGTAGCTTACAGCTTAGCCATGGCAATTGTGAAAGAAATCCATACATTACCTATTACGTAGGGTTTTTCACATCACATACCCGTTATTATGTCTGCTGTTATTCACTTGTTCGCATTTATTCACAGACTGTGTGTTCATGCAAAAAACAAGAAGACAAGTCAATTCTTTCCAGCAGCATGGATGACAAGGGTTTGTGAAGAATTTGCACAGCACTCAGATACAAGCTTCCGAGTGCAGTCTGTGTATCGTAAGTGTGCTGTCAGTGTGCTGTCCGTGTTTAACGCTGCAAAGTATGGGAGAAGTTTGTCATTTCTTTCTTTCTTCATCCATGGTAAATGCAAATGACACTAATGGGAAAAATTCACTGATGACATACTAATTAAAACACTGAAGACACTGGTACCATTTTTTCATGATTATGAGATCTTAGTTGCTTTGTCTCTAACAATTAAGACCATAGATAGCTACATACATACATAAATCATTAATTGTCTTTAAAGTCTGTGCTATATCACAGTTTAATAAAGAATAATATAATTATTGATTTGCCAATTAGTATATTTCTCTCGTATATTGCACATTGGGAAATAGAAACCTTAACTATAGTGAAGTATAGGGGTTAAGAAGTAGATGACAGATGGTAGGATCTGCGTCACAGTCAGGAGTGTGTATGTGAAAGGATAAGAGGTCACTTATCATCCATTTAATATAACAATAGTACAAAAATAGTTTTCTTCCAGAAGGAAGAAAAACATCGCATTAGTGCCACAAGTATCTGATTTTTGAAATTGTTGCCTGGTATTGGTTGTAATAGTGATTCTAACATCTGGATTGTGAGGAGGTTAGTGTATCTGAGAGTAACACGCTTGATGGTTATAGTATATCAGAGAGTAACATGCTTGGTGGTTATAGTGTATCTCAGACTAACATGCTTGGTGGTTATAGTATATCTGAGAGTAACATGCTTGGGGGTTAGAGTATAATATCTGAGAGTAACATGCTTGGGTGTTATAGTATATCTGAGACTAAAACGCTTGGTGGTTAGAGTAAATCAGAGAGTAACATGCTTGGTGGTTATAGTGTATCTGAGAGTAACATGTTTGGTGGTTATAGTATATCAGAGAGTAACATGCTTGGTGGTTATAGTGTATCTGAGAGTAACATGCTTGGTGGCTATAGTATATCTGAGAGTACCATGCTTGGTGGTTATAGTGTATAAGAGAGTAACATGCTTGGTGGTTAGAGTATATTAGAGAGTAACATGCTTGGTGGTTATAGTGTATCTCAGACTAACATGCTTGGTGGTTAAAGTATATCGGAGAGTAACATACTTGATAGTTATAGTGTATCTGATAGTACCATGCTTGGGGGTTATAGTATATCTGAGAGTAACATGCTTGATGGTTATAGTATACCGGAGAGTAACATGCTTGATGGTTATAGTATATCTGAGACTAACATGCTTGGTGGTTATAGTATACCAGAGAGTAACATGCTTGATGGTTATAGTGTATCTGAGACTACCATGCTTGGTGGTTAAAGTATATCGGAGAGTAACATACTTGATGGTTATAGTGTATCTGAAAGTACCATGCTTGGTGGTTATAGTATATCTGAGAGTACCATGCTTGATGGTTATAGTATATCTGAGATTAACATGCTTGGTGATTATAGTATATCTGAGATTAACCTGCTTGGTGGTTATAGTATATCTGAGAGTAACATGCTTGGTGGTTATAGTATATCTGAGAATAACATGCTTGGTGGTTATAGTATATCTGAGAGTAACATGCTTGATGGTTATAGTATATCAGAGAGTAACATGCCTGATGGTTACAGTATATCAGAGAGTAACATGCCTGATGGTTATAGTGTATCTGAGAGTAACATGCTTGTTGGTTATAGTATATCTGAGAATAACATGCTTGGTGGTTATAGTATATCTGAAAGTTACATGCTTGGGGATGATAGTCTATCAGAGAGTAACATGCCTGATGGTTATAGTGTATCTGAGAGTAACATGCTTGTTGGTTATAGTATATCTGAGAGTAACATGCTTGATGGTTATAGTGTATCTGAGAGTAACATGCTTGATGGTTATAGTGTATCTGAGAGTAACATGCTTGATGGTTATAGTGTATCTGAGACTACCATGCTTGGTGGTTAAAGTATATCGGAGAGTAACATACTTGATGGTTATAGTGTATCTGAAAGTACCATGCTTGGTGGTTATAGTGTATCTGAGAGTACCATGCTTGATGGTTATAGTATATCTGAGAGTAACATGCTTGGTGATTATAGTATATCTGAGATTAACCTGCTTGGTGGTTATAGTATATCTGAGAGTAACATGCTTGGTGGTTATAGTATATCTGAGAATAACATGCTTGGTGGTTATAGTATATCTGAGAGTAACATGCTTGATGGTTATAGTATATCAGAGAGTAACATGCCTGATGGTTACAGTATATCAGAGAGTAACATGCCTGATGGTTATAGTGTATCTGAGAGTAACATGCTTGTTGGTTATAGTATATCTGAGAATAACATGCTTGGTGGTTATAGTATATCTGAAAGTTACATGCTTGGGGATGATAGTCTATCAGAGAGTAACATGCCTGATGGTTATAGTGTATCTGAGAGTAACATGCTTGTTGGTTATAGTATATCTGAGAGTAACATGCTTGATGGTTATAGTGTATCTGAGAGTAACATGCTTGATGGTTATAGTGTATCTGAGAGTAACATGCTTGGTGGTTATAGTGTATCTCAGACTAACATGCTTGGTGGTTATAGTTTATCTGAGGCTAACATGCTTGGTGGTTATAGAATATCTGAAAGTAACATGCTTAATGGTTATAGTGTATCTGACAGTAACATGCTTGGTGGTTATAGTGTATCTCAGGCTAACATGCTTAGTGGTTATAGTGTATCTGAGGCTAACATGCTTGGTGGTTATAGTATATCTGAGAGTAACATACTTGGTGATTATAGTGTATCTGAGAGTAACATGCTTGGTGGTTATAGTATATCTGAGAGTAACATGCTTGGTGGTTATAGTATATCAGAGACTAACATGCTTGGTGGTTATGGTATATCTGAGAATAACATGTTTGGTGGTTATAGTATATCTGAGAGCAACATGCTTGGTGGTTATAGTATATTTGAGAGTAACATGCTTGGTGATTGTAGTGTATCTCAGACAAACATGCTTGGTGGTTATAGTATATTTGAGAGTAACATGCTTGGTGATTGTAGTGTATCTCAGACAAACATGCTTGGTGGTTATAGTATATCTGAGAGTACAATGCTTGGTGGTTACAGCATATCTCAGAATAACATGCTTGGTGGTTATAGTATATATGAGACTAACACGCTTGGTGTTTATAGTATATCTGAGAGTAACATGCTAGGGTTGAGCGAAACGGGTCAGCCATTTTCAGAAGTCGCCGACTTTTGGCAAAGTCGGGTTTCATGAAACCCGACCCGACCCCTGTGTGGGGTCGGCCATGAGGTCGGCGATCTTCTGAATCTGGTATCGGAATTCCGATCCCGAGTTCCGATATATTTGCAATATCGGAAATCGGTATCGGAATCCATATTTAAGTGTAAAATAAAGATCTAAAATAAAAAATATTGCTATACTTACCCTCTGACGCGCCCTGGTACTAACCGGCAGCCTTCCTTCCTTAGAATCAGCACGTGAAGGGCCTTAGATGACGTCGCGGCTTGTGATTGGTCGCGCGACCGCCCATGTGACCGCTCGCGCGACCAATCACAAGCCGCGACGTCACCGAAGGTCCTTCAAGCGCTGATTCTTAGGAAGGAAGGCTGCCGGAAAGAAGCAGGGCGCGTCCGAGGGTGAGTATATACCTAATAGGAGTTTCCTCTCCTTCAGACCCTGGCAACCATTGGAAACCCAATGCACTGCATTGGGTTTCGTGTTTCGGCCGACCCCGACTTTTTTATAGGATCGGCCGATTTCACTCGACCCGACTTTTGAAAAAGTCGGATTTCGTGAAACCCGACCCGATCCTATGAAAGTAAAAGTCGCTCAACCCCATAACATGCTTGGTGGTCATAGTATATCTGAAAGTTACATGCTTGGGGGTTATAGTCTATCAGAGAGTAACATGTTTGATGGATATAGTGTATCTGAGACTAACATGCTTGGTGGTTATAGTGTATCTAAGAGTAACATGTATGGTGGTTATAGTGTATCTCAGACTAACATGCTTGGTGGTTATAGTATATCTGAAAGTAACATACTTGGTGGTTACAGTGTATCTGAGAGTAACATGCTTGGTGGTTATAGTATATCTGAGAGTAACATACTTGGTGGTTATAGTGTATCTGAGAGTAACATGCTTGTTGGTTATAGTGTATCTGAGACTAATATGCTTGGTTATTATAGTATATCTGAGAGGAACATGCTTGGTGGTTACAGTATATTCCAGACTAACATGCTTGGTGGTTATAGTATATCTGAGACTAACACGCTTGGTGGTTATAGTACATCTGAAAGTAACATGCTTGGTGGTTATAGTGTATCTCAGACAAGCATGCTTGATGGTTATAGTATATCTGAGAGTAACATGCTTGGTGGTTACAGTATATCTCAGACTAACATGCTTGGTGGTTACAGTACAGTATTTCTGAGACTAACATGCTTGGTGGTTATAGTATATCTGAGAGTAACATGCTTGGTGGTTATAGTATATCCGAGACTAACACGCTTGGTGGTTATAGTATATCAGAGAGTAACATGCTTGGTGGTTATAGTATATCCGAGACTAACACGCTTGGTGGTTAGAGTAAATCAGAGAGTAACATGCTTGGTGGTTATAGTGTATCTGAGAGTAACATGTTTGGTGGTTATAGTATATCAGAGAGTAACATGCTTGGTGGTTATAATATACTAGATGGTGGCCCAATGCTAACGCATCGGGTATTCTAGAATATGTATTTAGTTTATTTAAGAAGTTTTTAGAATAATGCAATTTACACACAGGATTCGGCCGGCCGCGACCAATTAGCGAAGCGGGGATCAAATTCCGTGCCAATTTGTGGGCGAACTGCACCTGTAGCTGATTGCTCACGGCCGGGCGTGACCAATCAGTGAAGCCAGGACCAGCTCCAGGTTTTTGAGGGCCCCAGGCGAAAGAGTCTCAGTGGGCCCTCCTCTTTAACACATATTAACACGATTCATGATGCACAGATACAGCAGAGAAATATAGCACAGCCAAGTAGCATACAGCCCACATAGTATATAACACAGCCCACGTAGTACATAGCACAGCCACATAGTATATAGCACAGCCACATAGTATATAACACAGCCACAGAGTATATTGCCCAGCCGCATAGTATATAGCACAGTCCATGTAGTAAAGAGCACAGACACATAGTATATAGCACAGACACATAGTATATTGCCCAACCACATAATATATTGCACAGCCACGTAACATACTGCACAGCCACATAGTATATAGCACAGCCACGTAGTATATAGCACATAGACATAGTATATAACACTGCCCATGCAGTATATAACACAGGCCACATAGTATATAGCACAGCGATGTAGTATATTGCCCAGCCATGTAATATATAACACAGCCACGTAGTATATAGCACAGCCATGTAATATATTGCACAGCCACGTAGTATATAGCACAGTCACGTAGTATATAGCACAGAGACATAGTATATAACACAGCCGTAAATAGCACAGACACATAGTATATTGCCCACCCACGTAGTTTATTGCCCAGCCACATAATATATACCACAGCCACATAGTATATAGCACAGCCCACATAGTATATAGCACAAAGATGTAGTATATTGCCCAGTCACATAATATATATCACAGCCACGTAGTATATTACACAGCCACATAATATATTGCACAGCCACGTAGTATATAGCACAGCCAGGTAGGATATAGCACAGAGATGTAGTATATAACACTGCCCATGCATTTTTTAACACAGGCCACGTAGTATAGAGCACAGTGATGTAGTATATTGTCCAGCTGCGTAATATATACCACAGCCACGTAGTATATAGCACAGCCCACATAGTATGTAGCACAGAGATGTAGTATCTAACACAGCCCACGCAGTATCTAACACAGCTCACGTAGTATATAGCAATGTGGGCACCATATCCCTGTTAAAGAAAGAATTAAAATAAAAATTAGTTATATACTCACCCTCCGTTGGCCCCCCGGATCAAGCCGAGGTGTTTACCGATGCTCCTCACGATGCTCCGGTCCCAAGAGTGCATTGCGGTCTCGCGAGACGATGACGTAGCGGTCTCGCGAGACCACTACGTCATCATCTCGCAAGACCGCAATGCATGGAACGGTCACCAGAGCATCGCAAGCAGCGGGAAAGGCCTTGGCTGGATCCGGGGAGTCAACGGAAGGTGAGTATATAATTATTTTTTATTTCTTTTAATTATTTTTAACATTAGATCTTTTTTCTATTGATTCTGCATAGGCAGCATTAATAGTAAAAAGTTGGTCACACAGGGTTAATAGCAGCAATAACCGAGTGTGTTACACCGCGGCATAGCTCGGTCCGTTAATGCTGCCATTAACCCTTTGTGAGCGCTGACCGGAGGGGATTATGGAGCGGGCAGTGACTGCAGGGAGTAAGGAGCGGCCATTTTGCCACCGGACTGTGCCCGTCGCTGATTGGTCGTGGCCGTTTTGCCGCCACCAATCAGCGACTTGGGATTTCTGAGACAGACAGACAGAACGACAGACAGACAGAAAGATGGAAGTGACCCTTAGACAATTATATAGTTGATCTGATAGTAACATGCTTGGTGGTTATAAATCTGCATACATGAGTCAACAGCTTGAACAGATTGTGTTAGGTTTAATACAAACACCACTATTTTTAAGCTATAAGCAGTTAATGGGCTAAGTAATACTGGGCCACCATTGAAAATACATGTCTATAAATGTTATGGGATGCTGGCCAGTGGTTAAAAGTTGAAAAGTGGACAAAACCAAGTGTTGACCCACCATTGATCTCATATAGATCGTGCATCCAAAGAATAGGTCATCCACTTTAAGTCCCAGGTAACCCCTTTAAGATTTGGTAGAATTAATGTTTATCATGGAGAACCCCTTTGAAACAAAATAGAAGTTGTGTGTTGTCATTTGAAAACTAATTGTGACTAAATTAGCAAGTTAGAACAGTCTTTAGGAGGGGAGTTCAATATCCATCATTGTCAAATTCGGAGGTGCTTTCTATCAATAACAGTTGCTTATCTGGTTGAGCTGTAGTACCAACCACTAGGGTTGAGCGAAACGGGTCGGCCACTTTCAGAAGTCGCCGACTTTTGGCAAAGTCGGGTTTCATGAAACCCGACCCGACCCCTGTGTTGGGTCGGCCATGAAGTCGGCGATCTTCTGAATGTGGTATCGGAATTCCGATCCCGATTTCCGATATGTTTGCAATATCGGAAATCGGTATCGGAATCCATATTTAATGTAAAATAAAGAATTAAAATAAAAAATATCGCTATACTTAACCTCTGACGTGCCCTGATACCTAATAGGAATATACTCACCCTCGGATGCGCCCTGCTTCTTTCCGGCAGCCTTCCTTATAATAATAATAATAATTTTTATTTATATAGCGCCAACATATTCCGCAGCGCTTTACAAATTATAGAGGGGACTTGCACAGACAATAGACATTACAGCATAACAGGAATACAGTTCAAAACAGATACCAGGAGGAATGAGGGCCCTGCTCGCAAGCTTACAAACTATGAGGAAAAGGGGAGACATGAGAGGTGGATGCAGCGCTTGCAGGACCTTGCGTGACGTCGCGGTGACGTCGCGGCTTGTGATTGGTCGCGCGAGCGGTCACATGGGCGGCCGCGCGACCAATCACAAGCCGCGACGTCACCGCGACGTCACCGCAAGGTCCTGGAAGCGCTGATTCGAAGGAAGGAAGGTTCCCGGTTAGTACCAGGGCGCGTCAGAGGGTAAGTATAGCGATATTTTTTATTTTAATTCTTTATTTTACACTTAAATATGGATCCCAGGGCCTGAAGGAGAGTTTCCGCTCCTTCAGACCCTGGGAACCATTGGTTTGCATTGGGTTTCGAGTTTCGGCCGATTCCGACCCCGACTTTTTTATAGGATCGGCCGATTTCACTCGACCCGACTTTTGAAAAAGTCGGGTTTCGTGAAACCCGACCCGATCCTATAAAAGTAAAGGTCGCTCAACCCTACCAACCACAGCCAATAGATGGGTGCAGAACTGTTTTATTTCTAATACTATGCCAGCCCTTACATTGGATGGTTTAAAATTAACAATGATTTAATCTTAAATCTTTATTCAATTTAATAAAGTAATAGATATTGTAATATACACTAATTAAGAATTACATACCATTCTCTCTCTACTTCTATCACTGCCGCAGCCTCTGACCCCACTCTGAAAAGAAGCCTCATTAGCAACATCCATTTCAGGGGCTGGGCTAGTCCTTGCTCTACTGAGCATGCATCGGTTGTCAATACCAACATTTGCTCAGTAGGATCTTGTCACTGTGCAATATTATTTTTAATTCACAGAGACAGTGCGCTCCCTCACTGGCTCTGATGGGAAGTGACGAGCTGGCAAGAGAGAGCACTGTCAGTGGGCATTGTAAGGCAAGCAGGAAAAGCAGAGACCTGCCCTGCCCCCAAAAGTGAAGGTGCTTTTCCTGCTCACCAAGTTCTTTCGTTACAATGTGCACTGACAGTGCACTCTCTTGCCGGCTCATCACTGAGTAAAGCAGTGGCTAGCCCAGCCCATGAAACTGACCTCATTTATGACGCTTCATTACAAGGTGGGGATAGAGACTGCGTCTGTGACTACAGCCACTGCTCCCTGATGACATCTTATTTGAGAAACCCAGCATGCACTGGGGATTCTCAAGCAAAATGTCATCAAACATCAAATATGTCATCAAACAGGAAGGTGGCATAAAAAAATAAAGCAGTTAGGTAGAGTAGAGAAGGAATGGTAGGGAATTTTTAATTAACCCCTTTCTGACCTCTGATGGGATAGTACGTCCGAGGTCAGATCCCCTGCTTTGATGTGAGTTTCGGCGGTGAGCCCGCATCAAAGCCGGGACATGTCAGCTGTTTTGAACAATAACAATCGCGAATCACCCGCCGCTATTAAAGGGAACCTGTCACCCCCAAAATCGAAGATGAGCTAAGCATCAGGGGCTTATTTACAGCATTCTGTAATGCTGTAGGTAAGCCCCCAATGTATCCTGAAAGATGAGAAAAAGCGGTTATATTATAATCACCCAGGGACGGTCCCGGTTAGTTTTGGGTCCGATAGGCGTCGCTGTCCGGGGCCTCCTATCTTCTTACGATGACGTCCTCTTCTTGTCTTCACGCCGCAGCTCCGGCGCAGCAATACAGAATGCTGTAGATAAGCCCCTAATGCTGGTGGGCTTAGCTCATCTTCGATTTTGGGGGTGACAGGTTCCCTTTAATTAGTTAAATGCCGCTGTCAAAGTTGACAGCGGCATTTAACTACCGCTTCCGGTCATGGGGCCGGAAATGCACTCATCGCTGACTGGATCGGGTGTCAGCGATGCATTGACATAACAACCGGTTGCCGGATTGCATGCCGGATTGCTATGAGTGCCACCCTGTGGTTGGCGCTCATAGCAATGCTGTAATTCTGCTGCATAGAGGTGATCTGAATACAGATACCACTGATGCATATCAATGCACACTACTCATAGGGATACACCCTATAATGGACATGAGAAATAACAGGGTAAAACTCCACTATGAAATAAATCCTACAGAGAAACTACGGAGTATCAAAAAACCCCACAAGCGTAACAAGCTAAAAAGCGTAACAAATTTTATTAGACATCATCATCACATAAAAATAACAAACATAATATACAAGGGACACGTATAGAACATGTACGGCAGACAACAAACACTGCAAGTAACACCTAGGGCATAGAGAGGATAAGCGCAAGATGACTATAAGAGGCATATCAGTCCATCATGAATTTGTTAATAAAGTGCATAGTGCAATAAGAGGACCTGCATATACCTAATACCGCCATATATGTAGATGCTAGTCGAGCCAAAAATAGGTAAATATAATAAAAATAGAGCTCTGCCAATCTTACCCAAAAATCAGTGGTGCCAGGGGCTAGGGGCCGCCGGACACACACTGGCACCACTGATTTTTGGGTAAGATTGGCAGAGCTCTATTTTTATTATATTTACCTATTTTTGGCTCGACTAGCATCTACATATATGGCGGTATTAGGTATATGCAGGTCCTCTAATTGCACTATGCACTTTATTAACAAATTCATGATGGACTTATATGCCTCTTATAGTCATCTTGCGCTTATCCTCTCTATGCCCTAGGTGTTACTTGCAGTGTTTGTTGTCTGCCGTACATGTACTATACGTGTCCCTTGTATATTATGTTTGTTATTTTTATGTGATGATGATATCTAATAAAATTTGTTACGCTTTTTAGTTTGTTACGCTTGTGGGGTTTTTTGATACTCCGTAGTTTCTCTGTAGGATTTATATTATAGAGGTGATCTGTGCATCACCTCTATGTAGCAGAGGCGATCGAGTTGTGCCTGCTTCTAGCCTGCTGTGGAGTCTATTGAAGCATGGCTAATGTTTAAAAAAAAGTTTTAAAAAATATGAAAAAAAAAACAAAAAATTAAAAAATTTAGATCACCCCCCTTTCTCCCCATTCAAAATAAAACAATAAAAAAATCAAATATACACATATTTGGTATTGCCGCATTCAGAATCGCCCGATCTATCTAAAAGAAATCTGCACCAAAATTGTATCATTAGAAATGTCAGCTCGGCACGCAAAAAATAAGCCCTCACCCAACCCCAGATCACAAAAATTTGAGACGCTACGGGCGCAATTTTTTTTTTTTTTAGCAAAGTTTGGAATTTTTTTCTCCACTTAGATGAAAAATAACCTAGTCATGTTTGGTGTCTATGAACTCGTAATGACCTGGAGAATCACAATGATAGATCAGTTTTAGTATTTAGTCAACCTAGCAAAAAGCCAAACAAAAAACAAATGTGGGATTGCCCTTTTTTTTTGCAATTTCACCGCACTTGGAATTTTTTTCCCGTTTTCTAGTACATGACATGCTAAAACCAATGATGATGTTCAAAAGTACAGCTCTTCCCGCAAAGAATAAGCCTTCACATGGCTATATGGACAGAAAAATAAAAAGAGTTATGACTCTGGGAAGGAGGGGAGTGAAAAACGAAAACGAAAAAATGAAAATACCCAGGGTTACGAAGGGGTTAAATATATTAGAAAATCAATTAAGTTATTACGTTAAACAGATAGACGCTTAGGATTAAATCAGTGTTAGCTTCGGACCACTACTTTAGCTTCTACATTTACATACATAAAGGAGAGAGATTTAGGAACATGGGAAAGTCTGTAAATGTCAACAAATTAGGTGCAAAGTTTTGCTACAGAAAGGTCAAAATTAGCGACCTCGTTTAATCTGGTATCTTAGAAATTTGTGGTCATCATTCCCTATAGCGAAGGTCACAGAATTTTTTGGAGTAAAGCACTGATTGGATCGTATTGGTTGACTGTGATCAACGTAACGAAGGAATCACATCTGAACCAAAAATAAATTACTAATCAAAAGTCCGGACTTAGCGTGGAATCCCTGCACAGTGACCGAAACAGTCAGATATTTCTCTGGCAGGGTACCCTGTCAATACAATGTCTCACCCGACCACAATGTTTTTGCAGATGTTATCTCTCGGCATGCCAGGACACAATTTATCAGAGCTTTCCTGCATAAATGATGTCTGTTCTATCAAACATCTGCGATGCATATTTTATATACTTAACATGTGGATAATTGAAGCCTTATAGACCCGTTCTCCATATTTTTCTACACAGTTGTGTATACCATAATACAAGGAGAAAAATGCAGAGCATTGATGAACATTTCATAAAACAAACTTTATTCAAAAAGTGGTACAAAGACATATACGGTAATTTAATATTTAGTCGTAAATCCAGATACAGCTGACCGCACCACCAGGACGTCAGAGCCGACACACCGGACCCAGCAAGCGTTGATATCAGCCGAACAGCAAGACCTCGGGTGCTCTCACCAAGAAGATATAACAATGCAATAATCCAAATAGAAGAAGAAGTGGAAGCACTCACCAGTCTTGGCAGCAGGTAATCCTTTATTAACACATACTCTTCACGGCTCGGGGGTGCATATTTACAGATGAGTGTACAGGTAAAACGACGGCCGTTTCGCGCTACTCGAGCACTTCAACAGGTCTGTCATCAATGCCCATTCGGGGTGGGGACAATATAAAGTTGCTAGCGCAAAAAGAAACTAAATGGATAGTGCAATTAGGTACAATGTCACCGAATGGCCTCAATGAGGCACTAAGTTTCGCCTCCTACCTATAATCCCTGTTTTTGGCGTGTTTGGACACCATTTTTACCTCCTGCTTCTCTCTCTTTTTTGAATATGGCATCCGTTAAAAACCTTCTCCCCTCCCCCCATTTGGCCCTCTATACCCGATAAGCAGTCGGGATGTTGTTTTTATGTATTTTATTTTTTATGTCTATATGTATGTGATTTTATTAATTTTTGTCTCTTTTGTTTGTATTATTATTAGTGATTTGAATTGACGTCATGCCTTAAGGTTCCTTGTGAATATGTCCTTGGCCTCATTAACATCTATCACGGATACCACCCCAGTTGGGGTAAAGGGGACCCGCCAATAAATACCATCATGAACATGAATGGGAAAATTCCCGTCTACTGTTATGGACATTATCTTTACGAAATGAGGAATATGCTCACCACAGCGTGGATTTAATGCACAAAGATTGGATTATTTTCAGAATTATGTATTTATTTATGTGTGCGCTTCTTGTTCTCATGCATGTGGTTTTTATGGGAATTATACCCGACGGGTCTCCGGTTTTCTCCATGGGGCAGCTTGCAGAGTTAAGAACAATTATCTGTTTATTTCTTACAATTACATCTTGTTTTCATTGGTGGCCGTGCGTGTCGCGCTGCGATCCATCATGCCCCGGTGTGAACTGGCGTCTTTAGGGCTCGTCCGCACACCTGGGTTGTCCCCAGGTGTGCGCACTTGTCTTGATGCTGTGTTTCACTGCCTGGACCTGCCGGACGCAGTGCGCATGCGCCGACAGCGCCACTGGGATTGGCGGCCGGCGAGCATGTGACCAGGGTCAGGGGCTATTTTAAGGTCCTTTTGTGCACAAAACACCTATCCCCTTGAGGAAGCGGCACTGTGCGGCCGTGAAACGCTCGTCGGGGACCACCTCCTGACTGCTTTCCCACCCTGCCCTAGTACATGGTAAGTTCTTGCCCCCATGTCAGCTTCTATGACTTTTGTTGCCACTATGGAATCTTAATACGGACATTTTCTCTGCTGCATACATGGGTGCTTGCCTCTCAGGTCAGGCACACTGATGCCTTTACCTGCCTGTTACTAGTGTTGGGCTACTTAGCCTTTTTTTCCTCTCTCCTCTGTTAGTTGGGGGGGTGGTGCAGGGGTCTCCTGTGAGCTCCTGTCTGGGCAGTAACATCTCTGTGGGGGGGGGGGGTGTTAGGGGGGGGCCTTTTTTACAGCATATTTCAAGCATTCATTTTTTTGTTCTCATTACTAATTTATGACATCTAAATATTAAATTATATGTCTTTGTACCACTTTTTGAATAAAGTTTGTTTTATGAAATGTTCATTCAATGACCTGTGCAATACTAAGGAAATCCTGAAAACACGATCTGTTGGTGGCTTTTGAGGACCGGACTTGGGGAACACTGGCGTAGGGAATAGAAAAAGGGAACGACTGGTAAGTAGGCTCTGTGCACATAATAACTATGGTTAAAGGGGTAGATAAAAAAATTATGAATTTAAAGTGGATCTGTCAGCATACCTTAATCCTTTAATGACCTTTAATGACCAAAGCCCATGCCTAATTTGGCCTTAAAGGGGTTATACAGAACTTAATGGGGTCTTTTTTTCTGATTGGGCTAAGATTGTAAAGGCAGGTAGTTACTAACTGTCTGCTTGTCCTGCCTAGTGACCATCTGTTCAGGTTCAGAGGCTGCTCTTGCAGTCTTGATGTCACATTGACAGAGTAGCTTGTTATCTTCCACTCTGCATTGTTAATGGTGTGACAGTCGATGTCATACAAAGTAACGTCCGGTTTCCCCACTAACTATTGGGAACTGGCTGTCAATCAGCACAACGTCAGTAATGATGCCCTGCAACAGAGCAAAGAGGAAGAGCTGCAGTGTTGAAGTGAAGTCAGAAGAAGAAGGAGAGTCACTGCCTGAATCCAGCTGTGAGATGTTATTAATATGCAGGGAAATATATGGCTATTGGACCTTTCCTAGAATATTAACACCAGCACCCATCTGTTGGATTTCCCTCAGCTGGTTAAGAAGAATTTTTTTTAATGAATTATTTATTTAATAGGCGCTATGTCATCTGTATGTCATCAAGGTTCATGTGTGCGAGACTTATTGCGGACCATGCTACCGGCAGCGTGTTTTGCACATTGTCACATTTTCCATTGACACACTGACATGTGCGCTGACCCATAGATTTGTATGGTTGTACATGTGTAAATAATATGTGTATAATAAATAATAATAATATCTCCGGTGCTTGTGGAAACTGTGAAGGGGGCCTTAATGTTTTCTTTTTTAGAACCTTAACAGTATTTTTTCCTGCTCAGAGCTGAGGAAGTGACAGAGGAAGCGATCTCCCTCTGTCACACTCCTTACGTGCAACCATCGCTATTGACCGCAGCATGTAAGGGGTTAGCTATGCTCTGCAAACGATTACATCACCCAATTATCCTTTGCTAGCTATCTCTTGTAGCAGGGGGAATTGTATGCTGTATATAACAAAGCATAAGTGGAAAAAATAAAACGTAAATTTTATTGTAACTAAAGCCACACAAAAACTAAACCAAACACCCAAGTGAATAAAAAACTGGGGCAAAGTCTCAACCACATGGTATGGTGACCACAGAGGCTAGTTATCCCCAAAAAGGACTAAATGATTTCCTCTACAGAATATTAGAGATATCAAATTGGACTAGGTTATGACTTTGGAGAGGCTGAAGTCGGAATAACATCTACAACACTCAGCGTCAAACCTAGTTGCATGAACAGACAATAAAAATACCATCGGTAGTAGCGTATGATATAAACAGTGCTACTGGTGGCTATATAAATAATGTAAAAGGAACAATCTCACCGGTTCCAAGATGTGGGCACAGGAGCATCGGATAGTCTCTGGGCAGAGGATGATCCGGAAAATAAATAAAGGAGACGACAGTCCCTATGTCAGTCCCTATGAGGCTATCAGTAAGCTATCCCCAAAGCTCCTGCCCTTACCAGGGCAGTCCACAGCTACCCCTGTATAAACATGCCCTGCACTCTCCCTGTATAGTCCGTCCTGACGCGTTTCATCCAAGCCAATTCTTCAGGGGACTTGCTTGTGCATGGACATAAAGTGCCTATGTGCTAAAAAGGAAGGACACGAAGTCCTGCCACCCTCTATGCTGTCTTGCAGAGAGTGGTCAAGGCATAGGACTTGTGTTTAAATAGCAGAGGGGGGAGGTGGAAAACAAATGCTTGCATGACCACTTCCCTTTGGGGAATCATATGGCAGCTGAGAGTAACCATGGCGATGAGACAAACAAAATAAAACCATGTGGGAGACCCACTGTGTACTGTCATAAGCGCACATGGCAGACCGCATTCATAGTGTGTTAGCGATGCGGATGATGTGCCTAGCCAGGGGCCAGAAGATTAACAACCCTGGTTTACATAAATTAAGGCACTTACTGTCCTGAGCGCCTGTACCGGCGCTGGGAGTTACCAAATGAAAAAGCACCGCACTTAATGTAAATGGCGCCGCTAGTACTTCCTGTTGGCAGAGCGCACACCGGAAGTTAGGGTTGCCGAGCGACCGTGAGACGCTAGGCAATAAACCCAGTGTCAGCGCTAGTGTTCCCCATTGTATGCTGATAGGCAGAAATAGCCCCGGGATCATGATCTTGGGGTGAATAATCACATCCTTTTTACATGCTAACGGAAAATTGACAAGTACTTCAATAAAAAGCTGGAAGGAAAGTAAAAGTGCAATAGGGTCTTATCTGGGTATACAGAGATACCTCTAATCAGATTTTACGTACCAGATAGAGCCCAAACACAGGCTCATAGAAATATTAGCTGCTGCAGATCCACTGGTCTCCTCATGACCAGCCTGAGGGGAAAAAAAATGGGATAAAAGGTGGACTAACTCCCGCTGCTTGAAAGATAGAAGTCCAAATGGATATTCAGATGAACAAGTGGCTTTATTCAACGCGTTTCAGAGTACTATGACTCCTTCATCAGAAAACCACAAAAGTATATCAAATATATACTTTTGTGGTTTCCTGATGGAGTCATAGTAGTGCGAAATGCGTTTAATAAATCCACTTTTTCATCTGAATATCCATTTGGACTTCTATCTTTCAAGCAGCGGGAGTTAATCCACCTTTTATCCCTTTTTTTAAGTCCTTCAAGATGTGAGAAAGCCAGAGAGCTGAGGGAATGTGGTCCAAGTGTGGCGCCCAAGAATTATCGATGAGGAGGTCAAGTATTTACTGAAAGAGATATGTCAGTAGAGCTGACGGGTCATTTTAAAACATAAAAGCTAGGGAAATCAGATTCACGTGTTAAAGCACCATTCGTTACTTTTTTTTTATTGGAGCGGTGGAGTGGTGTGGCCAATGTAAGTTCCCTGCGCCTACTATTATACTTACCATCTGCTGTCTTTATCTGTTATTGGTCCCACTCCAGTTAGTCTTTTTCAGGTAGCGAGCTGCCGGATCGCTTGAGTGCTTGCTGGGGATCTGGAAGTTCTACTCAATGTAAGTCTATGAGAGCCAAAATGAGGATCTCATAGACTTTGAGAGCCTGTGAGTTCCGGTCAGTCAGAAGTTACAGTCACAAGATGGCAGGTCAGGACCAGCGCAGCACAGGGAGTAGGTAAAGACGGCAGATGGTAAATATAATACTAGCGTCAGGGAACCTAGATTAGTGGCATGACTCCAGCTGTAAATAGAAAAAAAAAACAAAAGTGGTGCTTCAACTGTTCATGGGATTTTCAAACAATTTAATCTAATTTCATTAATAGCTTAATAAATAGGCAATCTTCAAATAACTTTATCTTGAAATCACTTAAAAGTGATTAGCACTAGTTGTCTCCCTTAATGTGTATCTTGATGTCCACTGCCTGCTGTCAAGTGCAATCCTTTTTCAGCAGCAGAGTTACAGGAACTTTAGGATGGTCTTTGCTTTTCTACAGGAAGTGGGGATTTATAACTCTGCTCTTACTTTCCCTACTGTCAAATTGCAAACAGGCAAAACCGAGAGTCACAATTTCAGGTCAAGACGTGCAAGCCATTGGTCCATAGTAGAGACATGCACACTGGAAACAAGTTCTAGCACAAATATTTGTGCACTGAAATCAGTTTTAATTTTAATTTTGTGTCAAAGAACATGTACAATTTAACTATTCCTTACAAGTTCCATAAAAAGTAGTGATTCCACTATGTGGAAGCCTTTAGTTAGCAGAGCATTGGGGAGATATCTACCAGTACTTCAACTCCGCCTGAGGACAAAGAGAAAATGAAAACCTATATAGCACTGTAATACAGGGAGATTGGTAAGGAAGTCTGGCACATTGATTTACCTGCTCTATCCTTTATCTAGAACATAAGACTACATAACTACGGTACATTAGCAGGAAAGTATTGGAGACGCAGACCTTAATGACCCAGCACCATCTCAGTGTCGGAGTTATGAGAGCAGATCACATGCAATCCCTGGTGGTTAGTGGTATTCTCCGCTTCGGTAACCTCGAGGTCAGTGTACAGCATATTCAGTATTCAGCACCTGTGCCACATAGTCCCAATTTCTATAATAGTAATTGCATTATAGCATCATTTCTAGAATTCCGTGCTAATGGATATAAAGTGCCGTGTTTCCATCACTGATAAATTAGCAAACGCCAAAGGAAGCAACAAGATAATTTATGTGACCAGCTCGCATTCTTCCTCTTCAATAAGACGTTTCAGAGCATTATGCCTATAAGAGAATTCATATTAAATATTTTATAATAGGTAAAATTAGATTCTTCCCACATTGATATATTATGGAGCCATTTATTGTTTTCCACCCTGTCAATATCTACATAATCTTTGCTTACAGCTCGCGCGGCTACGATCGCTCTGATCCTCCAGGGAAATTAAAGTACATTCCTAAACTGTATTTTAATCCATATCAGATCACATAGGGACCATGATTTTGCCTTTTGCTGTACAATTGCTATAAATATATATAGACCTTTTTTTCTTTTTTTTCTGCAATTACTGAAGCAGAAAAACCTGGGGAAATGACCTTATTTTATGCTAGGGAAAACGGTCAATAAAAATGAGAGTTTAAGAAAAAATCTGTCATTGATAATGTAATATTAGACGAGATAAGTGCGATGTGGAGTCAAGTGCACTATTTTTCATTGATACCAATGTTCGCAAATGTGGCACCATTGGCTCCTTTATGAAAATAATTGTTCTCTATCTTGGTTAATGTTGCTTTACATTTTATTATCCAAGATGATGTTGATGTGCTGATGAAGCTAAGGTTAATTTTATCTGAAATTCTCCTTATCGTCTTGCAGATCCGCTGCTTTTAGCCTGTAATCATCTGAAATGTTAGTGTAATAGCCAGACAAGTACTTATTCCCTCTGTATTCCACTTTAGTTGCAAGGTGGCATCACATTTTTTTGCAGGTAAGAAGGACAGTGACATGGCATTCCTGATTAATTCCGGGGACTTTCGGTGCTACTCAGTCAGGAAGATATGGGGTAAACTCATGGCTATTTAGATGGCACCTTTCTGTGAGCCCTGGGCAGGGCTGTCTTCTAATGACACGCCTGAACCTCTGACTCCCACTGCCAGTTAAACGCTCATCCACTTTGGTTCAGTCTAGTGCTTTCAGCTCCTACTTAGAGCTGCAATGTGACCACTGACAACAGTCTCGTAAGAGTCAGATTATGTTGAGACACGAGAAAAGGTAAGAAAAAACATGTCTGTGCCACAGTAGACTACGTTTGAGTGTTCCCCTCCAGTGGCGTACATGCTCGAACATGAGGCACAGCAGAGTGCAGGTCCGCTCTGTTGGCACCATCATAGTCTACAGCCCCATCAGCAGATACGTGCCAATACCATTTTTCAGGGGTTTTCGGATGTAAGCCCAAGTGGGCAACTGAACTGGTGCCAAAGCGCAATGTGAAAGCACCCTAAGCGTACAATTTTACTTAACTGCTACCTAACTTTACTTCTTGGATACAATTTGACTTACACTAACAAAATGTCCTTTTTATGAACATAATAGCTTTAAATAAACATTAAATTAAAGTCATTTTTGAATTTTTTTCCATTGTATGTACATTTTGTATCGTTTTGTATAGTTTTGGAGAGAATACTTTTGAATTCAGAAGCCAAAAGTTAATGAAAAACAAGTGTTAGATGTAACTCAACAAAAATGTTGTTCTCCAGTCTTGTATCTGAAATATGATAACCAGACAAATCACTCTGTTATAGACTGACCTGGGTTGGAGAAGTGGTATTGCAACCACTAGGGGGAGCAAGTGGAAGGTAGTGTAGACAGGAAATAGCCAGGGATGGGTACACGGAGAAGAAATGTAGTTGGAGGATCAGCAAGTTGCGTAGTCAAGATATAGCCAGTGGTCAGTACATAGAGAAGCAGTACAATCTTGTAATGAAAGCAGCAGGTGAAAAGGAAGCTAGACTAATGGCTGGAAGCTCAATAATCTCACAAGGAAGGAAGCGCATTGCCGGGTTTAAGTAGAGTGCTCAATCAGGGTGAAGTCAATCATTAACTATGGGTGGAGACAATCAGGAACCCCACAGATTCCAGTATTTGGGTTAGCAAAGAACTGCCCAGCGAGCTGAATAGCTCCGTGGGAAGAGTTGCCACCTGATGCATAAGAGCTACTGGGTTTGAGTCCTGACACATGCCTTTGGTACGCTGGCGGGCGTTCGACCCATGGTGGTGAAAAGTTTACCATGTTTGGATGTATGGGGCAATAGTAACACAGCTGTGCCCAATCCCTTCCCACTAGTTGTTAGTTCTCATTAAAATAAGTGCTTTTACATGATGGTCATCGGTCTCTGTTAGAGTTGAGCGACCTTGACCTTTTTAGAGTCGAGCCGGGTTTTGCGAAACCCGACTATGTCCAAAGTCGGGTCGAGTGAAATCGGCCGATTATGACGTAAAGTTGGGATCGACCGAAACACGAAACCCAATGCAAGTCAATGGGGCAGCATAGTCGGCAGTGAGTGGGGGCCAGGAAAACACCTAGAGTGCCCATTTTAATGTCAAAACCATCCATTCTTCTTAATGAAGCTTGTCAAGCGTAATTTACCTTATAATAATTGGAAGGCATTTGAAATTGGGGGTCATTTGGCTAAAGTTGTGGGGGGTAGGGCTGGTTCAAGTAATTAGTGGGCCCAGGAAATCTGGACCACGTCACGGCAGTGGAGCAGGGAGAGGTAAGTATTTCAACTTTGCAAGTGCTGTGAACCTGAGCAAGCAGGGGGGGCCCACTCGTTGGCATTGGCACTGGCACAGGGCCCCTCAAAGTACAGCGGTGTGTTTGCACGGCGGGGGCGCCTCCCACCGGCAGCAACACTTTTGCGTACTATGAGAGGCCCTGTGCCAGTGACGTCGCCAACTAGTATTCCTCCCCCCACCTGATGAAGGAACCTGCACTTTCATCTGCACCTTCCTCTTTGTCCCCGTGTAAGGTGGTATGGTATGCGGGAAGAGCAACCTGACTTTCAGCAGGGTCACAATGTTGTTGTGTAGCGTGCACGGGGAATGTTGCGTTATGGGTCAATGTACCAGCAGACTCATCTATCACTGGCTGGGCAATGGGCACGATGAAGTGGAAACACAGATATAGGCCCAAAGAAGAAAGTGGGCTAAATGCAGTTCAAAATTGGTAACACAGGAATAACCAGGGGGCATTGCAGTGGAGGACAACTGGAATGAGAGGCTGACACAGAGAGTAGGGCCAAATCAGTAAGTAGTCGAAATGCAGTTCAAAATTGGCAACCGTAGTAAACAGGCGGCACAGCTTTGTTCAGTGGAGGAGAACAGCAAGGAGTGGCAGACACCGATAGTAGGCCCCAAACCAACTAGTACGCCAAATGCAGTTGTTCCATTTAACCACAATTTAATGAGAGCCTGAAGATAGAAGCTCAGGAAAGGCAACCTGGGGAACACCTTGGAGTGTAACACACCATCTCTCTCCACCCCATACCCATTTTGTAGGCCTAATGCTGTGTACTTTTCTACAACTACTAAACGAGAGTCGGAAGACCGAAGCAATGGCAAGGAAACCTGGGGAACACCTTGGAGTGTAACACACCATCTCTCTCCACCCCATACCCAATTTGTAGGCCTAATGCAGCCTACTTTCCGACACCTACTAAACGAGAGCATGAAGATCGAAGCTCAGGAAAGGCAACCTGGGGAACACCTTGGAGTGTAACACACCATCTCTCTCCACCCCATACCCATTTTGTAGGCCTAATGCTGTGTACTTTTCCACCAACTACTAAACGAGAGCCGGAAGATCGAAGCTCATGAAAGGCAACCCGGGGAACACCTTGGAGTGTAACACAACCTCTCTCTACACCACGAAAGGGCTGATTCTTAGGAAGGAAGGCTGTTGTAAATAAGCATTGCGCGTCCGAGGGTGATTATATTCTTATTCGGTATCTACTCACCCTCGGACGCGCCATGCTTCTTGATTTGTAATTAATGTTTATTTGCAATGTGCTTTTGACTTACTCAATTATTTTTTTAATTATTGATTTTATTAAATTAATAGTTTAACATCTTATTGGAAATAATTTAAAGGAGACGCGACAGGACAACACTCGGTGGATGCCATATCTGTGTTAACAACTCCAAAAAACTTTCAGTTAACTTCTTGCAGGAGAAAGAAATTGTAGCTGTTGGACCTTTGTAGTACAGTTCCAGATATTTGTTGTGTGTTTGTTTTGATTGTTAAAATGTCTGCATTTGAGATCTCAACACGATCTTATTTTTTATAATCAAATTAATTTTTTAAATATTTTATTAGGTTGGTTCAAGGGGTACACGGGCCGCAGTAGACAGGTCAGTGGAGGCCTAGTGGAAGGAGGGACCGCAGATGCGCCACTGTTTCACCCATACACAATTAGTAGGCCTAATGCAGCGTAGTTTCCAACAGCTACTAAACGAGAGCCGGAAGATCGAAGCTCAGGAAAGGCAACCTGGGGAACACCTTGGAGTGTAACACAACCTCTCTCTACACCACGGAAGGGCTGATTCTTAGGAAGGAAGGCTGTTGTAAATAAGCATTGCGCGTCCGAGGGTGATTATATTCTTATTCGGTATCTACTCACCCTCGGACGCGCCATGCTTCTTGATTTGTAATTAATGTTTATTTGCAATGTGCTTTTGACTTACTCAATTATTTTTTTAATTATTGATTTTATTAAATTAATAGTTTAACATCTTATTGGAAATAATTTAAAGGAGACGCGACAGGACAACACTCGGTGGATGCCATATCTGTGTTAACAACTCCAAAAAACTTTCAGTTAACTTCTTGCAGGAGAAAGAAATTGTAGCTGTTGGACCTTTGTAGTACAGTTCCAGATATTTGTTGTGTGTTTGTTTTGATTGTTAAAATGTCTGCATTTGAGATCTCAACACGATCTTATTTTTTATAATCAAATTAATTTTTTTTATATTTAATGATGTTGGTTCAAGGGGTACACGGGCAGCAATAGACAGGTCAGTGGAGGCCTAGTGGAAGGAGTGACGGCAGACAGGCATCAAAGGCCTAACATTGGGCTGGCTGTAGGCAAGTTAAAATTGGTTCCAGGGGAACACGGCCATCAGTGGCCTGGTCAGTGTAGTTGTAGTTGAAAGAACGGGACGCAGACAGGCTTCGAAGGCCTAACATAACAAACTTGGGCTGGCTGTAGGCACTTTTAAATTTGTTCCAGGGGTACATGGGCAGCAGTGGTCTGGTCAGTGGAAGTCTAGTGGAAGGAGTGACCGCAGACAGGCTTCCAAGGCCTAACATAACAAACTTGGGCTGGCTGTAGGCACTTTTAAATTGGTTCCAGGGGTACACGGGCAGCAGTGGTCTGGTCTGTGGAAGTCTAGTGGAAGGAGTGACCGCAGACAGGCTTCGAAGGCCTAACATAACAAACTTGGGCTGGCTGTAGGCACTTTTAAATTGGTTCCAGGGGTACACGGGCAGCAGTGGTCTGGTCTGTGGAAGTCTAGTGGAAGGAGTGACCGCAGACAGGCTTCGAAGGCCTAACATAACAAACTTGGGCTGGCTGTAGGCACTTTTAAATTGGTTCCAGGGGTACACGGGCAGCAGTGGTCTGGTCAGTGGAAGTCTAGTGGAAGGAGTGACCGCAGACAGGCTTCGAAGGCCTAACATAACAAACTTGGGCTGGCTGTAGGCACTTTTAAATTGGTTCCAGGGGTACACGGGCAGCAGTGGTCTGGTCAGTGGAAGTCTAGTGGAAGGAGTGACCGCAGACAGGCTTCGAAGGCCTAACATAACAAACTTGGGCTGGCTGTAGGCACTTTTAAATTGGTTCCAGGGGTACACGGGCAGCAGTGGTCTGGTCAGTGGAAGTCTAGTGGAAGGAGTGACCGCAGACAGGCTTCGAAGGCCTAACATAACAAACTTGGGCTGGCTGTAGGCACTTTTAAATTGGTTGCAGGGGTACACGGGCAGCAGTGGTCTGGTCAGTGGAAGTCTAGTGGAAGGAGTGACCGCAGACAGGCTTCGAAGGCCTAACATAACAAACTTGGGCTGGCTGTAGGCACTTTTAAATTGGTTCCAGGGGTACACGGGCAGCAGTGGTCTGGTCAGTGGAAGTCTAGTGGAAGGAGTGACCGCAGACAGGCTTCGAAGGCCTAACATAACAAACTTGGGCTGGCTGTAGGCACTTTTAAATTGGTTCCAGGGGTACACGGGCAGCAGTGGTCTGGTCAGTGGAAGTCTAGTGGAAGGAGTGACCGCAGACAGGCTTCGAAGGCCTAACATAACAAACTTGGGCTGGCTGTAGGCACTTTTAAATTGGTTCCAGGGGTACACGGGCAGCAGTGGTCTGGTCAGTGGAAGTCTAGTGGAAGGAGTGACCGCAGACAGGCTTCCAAGGCCTAACATAACAAACTTGGGCTGGCTGTAGGCACTTTTAAATTGGTTGCAGGGGTACACGGGCAGCAGTGGTCTGGTCAGTGGAAGTCTAGTGGAAGGAGTGACCGCAGACAGGCTTCGAAGGCCTAACATAACAAACTTGGGCTGGCTGTAGGCACTTTTAAATTGGTTCCAGGGGTACACGGGCAGCAGTGGTCTGGTCAGTGGAAGTCTAGTGGAAGGAGTGACCGCAGACAGGCTTCGAAGGCCTAACATAACAAACTTGGGCTGGCTGTAGGCACTTTTAAATTGGTTCCAGGGGTACACGGGCAGCAGTGGTCTGGTCAGTGGAAGTCTAGTGGAAGGAGTGACCGCAGACAGGCTTCCAAGGCCTAACATAACAAACTTGGGCTGGCTGTAGGCACTTTTAAATTGGTTCCAGGGGTACACGGGCAGCAGTGGTCTGGTCTGTGGAAGTCTAGTGGAAGGAGTGACCGCAGACAGGCTTCGAAGGCCTAACATAACAAACTTGGGCTGGCTGTAGGCACTTTTAAATTGGTTCCAGGGGTACACGGGCAGCAGTGGTCTGGTCAGTGGAAGTCTAGTGGAAGGAGTGACCGCAGACAGGCTTCGAAGGCCTAACATAACAAACTTGGGCTGGCTGTAGGCACTTTTAAATTGGTTCCAGGGGTACACGGGCAGCAGTGGTCTGGTCAGTGGAAGTCTAGTGGAAGGAGTGACCGCAGACAGGCTTCGAAGGCCTAACATAACAAACTTGGGCTGGCTGTAGGCACTTTTAAATTGGTTCCAGGGGTACACGGGCAGCAGTGGTCTGGTCAGTGGAAGTCTAGTGGAAGGAGTGACCGCAGACAGGCTTCAAAGGCCTAACATAACAAACTTGGGCTGGCTGTAGGCACTTTTAAATTGGTTCCAGGGGTACACGGGCAGCAGTGGTCTGGTCAGTGGAAGTCTAGTGGAAGGAGTGACCGCAGACAGGCTTCCAAGGCCTAACATAACAAACTTGGGCTGGCTGTAGGCACTTTTAAATTGGTTGCAGGGGTACACGGGCAGCAGTGGTCTGGTCAGTGGAAGTCTAGTGGAAGGAGTGACCGCAGACAGGCTTCGAAGGCCTAACATAACAAAATTGGGCTGGCTGTAGGCACTTTAAATTGGTTCCAGGGGTACATGGGCAGCAGTGTATGGTCAGTGGAAGTCTAGTGGAAGGAGTGACGGCAGACAGTCTTCGAAGGCCTAACATAACAAAATTGGGCTGACTGTAGGCACTTTTAAATTGGTTCCAGGGTAACACGGCCAGCAGTGGCCTGGTCAGTGTAGTAGTTGTAGAAAGAAGGGACCGCAGACAGGCTTCGAAGGCCTAACATAACAAAAATGTCAAAACAATGGTATTGTCAGTGCCAGGCATTGAAGGATGTCAGCGCCTAGACTACACATTGGTGAAGCTGTGAGAGATAATTTTGCTAGTGGTAGAGCACTGTTTGAGCTGGGGGGGGGAACTGTCTTGTGGCCGGCGGTACAGGCACAGGGCCCCTCATATTACAACGGTGTGTCTGACGTTGGGTGCGCACCACCACCGCCAGAGACACTTTATTGTACTATGAGGGACCCAGTGGCAGTGCCGTCGACCAAAAGCGGCCACACCCACCTCTTCAGACAAACAGCACTCTCAAGGGTCCAAGCGCAAAGTGGCGATAGCACGGCCCCGTGTGGGGAGTTTGGCCATTTCGTGAGGTGGAAACATGTCGTATGCTGGACAATCAGGTGAAGAAAATTACGAGATTGGAAAAGTCATTCAGAATAGTCCACAGGCAAGACCTTTTCATAGGAAAGCTAGGTGTCAGCCGGGCAGGGTGGGGCAAAAGATTTTGAAATCCAGTTGTGGTTCATTTTAATGAAGGTTAGATCATCTACATTTTGGGTAGCCAGACGAGTCCTTTTTTCTGTTAGTATTGAACCTGCAGCACTGAATACTCTTTCTGATAGGACACTAGCTGCCGGGCAAGCAAGCTCCTGCAATGCATATTCTGCCAATTCTGGCCAGGTGTCTAATTTGGATGCCCAGTAATCAAATGGGAATGACGGTTGAGGGAGAACGTCGATAAGGGATGAAAAATAGTTTGTAACCATACTGGACAAATGTTGTCTCCTGTCACTTTGAATTGATGCTGCAGTACCTGTCCTGTCTGCGGTCATAGAAAAATCACTCCACAACCTGGTCAGAAAACCCCTCTGGCCAACGCCACTTCTGATTTCTGCCCCTCTAACACCTCTGGTCTGCTGGCCCCTGGAGCTCGTGTGAGAACGATCACGGGCGCTGTGTGCAGGGAATGCCAGAAGCAAACGGTCAACAAGAGTTGATTGTTTTGTTGCTAATATTAGTTCCAAGTTCTCATGTGGCATAATATTTTGCAATTTGCCTTTATAGCGAGGATCAAGGAGGCAGGCCAACCAGTAATCGTCATCGTTCATCATTTTTGTAATGCGTGTGTCCCTTTTGAGGATACGCAAGGCATAATCCGCCATGTGGGCCAAAGTTCCCGTTGTCAAATCTGCGGTTGTGCTTGGTTGAGGGGCAGTTGCAGGCAAATCTACGTCACTTGTGTCCCTCAAAAAACCAGAACCCGGCCTTGCCACGCCACCAATTTCCCGTGCCCCCGGGAAAGCTTCCTCATTAAAAATATACTCATCCCCATCATCCTCCTCATCCTCCACCTCCTCTTCGCCCGGTACCTCGTCATGTACACTGCCCTGACCAGACAATCGCTGACTGTCATCAAGGCTTTCCTCTTCCTCTGGTGCAGACGCCTGATCCTTTATGTGCGTCAAACTTTGCATCAGCAGACGCATTAGGGGGATGCTCATGCTTATTATGGCGTTGTCTGCACTAACCAGCCGTGTGCATTCCTCAAAACACTGAAGGACTTGACACATGTCTTGAATCTTCGACCACTGCACACCTGACAACTCCATGTCTGCCATCCTACTGCCTGCCCGTGTATGTGTATCCTCCCACAAAAACATAACAGCCCGCCTCTGTTCGCACAGTCTCTGAAGCATGTGCAGTGTTGAGTTCCACCTTGTTGCAACGTCTATGATTAGGCGATGCTGGGGAAGGTTCAAAGAACGCTGATAGGTCTGCATACGGCTGGAGTGTACAGGCGAACGGCGGATATGTGCGCAAAGTCCACGCACTTTGAGGAGCAGGTCGGATAACCCCGGATAACTTTTCAGGAAGCACTGCACCACCAGGTTTAAGGTGTGAGCCAGGCAAGGAATGTGTTTCAGTTGGGAAAGGGAGATGGCAGCCATGAAATTCCTTCCGTTATCACTCACTACCTTGCCTGCCTCAAGATCTACAGTGCCCAGCCACGACTGCGTTTCTTGCTGCAAGAACTCGGACAGAACTTCCGCGGTGTGTCTATTGTCGCCCAAACACTTCATAGCCAATACAGCCTGCTGACGTATGCCAGTAGCTGCCCCATAATGGGAGACCTGGTGTGCAACAGTGGCAGGTGCGGATGGAGTGTTTGTGCGACTGCGGTCTGTGGACGAGCTCTTGCTTCTGCAGGAGGACGAGGAGGAGGAGGAGGAGGAGGGGGTGCGAACGGCTACAGACAACTGTTTACTAGACCGTGGGCTAGGCAGAACTGTCCCAAACTTGCTGTCCCCTGTGGACCCTGAATCCACCACATTTACCCAGTGTGCCGTGATGGACTTGTAACGTCCCTGGCCATGCCTACTGGTCCATGCATCTGTTGTCAGGTGCACCTTTGTGCTCACAGATTGCCTGAGTGCATGGACGATGCGCTCTTTAACATGCTGGTGGAGGGCTGGGATGGCTTTTCTGGAAAAAAAGTGTCGACTGGGTAGCTCGTAGCGTGGTACAGCGTAGTCCATCAGGTCTTTGAAAGCTTCGCTTTCAATTAACCGGTAGGGCATCATCTCTAACGAGATTAGTCTAGCTATGTGGGCGTTCAAACCCTGTGTACGCGGATGCGAGGCTAAGTATTTCCTTTTTCTAACCATAGTCTCATGTAGGGTGAGCTGGACTGGAGAGCTGGAGATCGTGGAACTAGCGGGGGTGCCGGTGGACATGGCAGACTGAGAGACGGTGGGAGATGGTATTGTTGCCGCCGGTGCCCTAGATGCAGTGTTTCCTACTACGAAACTGGTGATTCCCTGACCCTGACTGCTTTGGCCTGGCAAAGATACCTGCACAGATACAGCAGGTGGTGCGCTAAATGGTGGTCCTACACTGCCGGAAGGGATGTTGCGTTGATGACTAGCTTCATTGGCCGAGGGTGCAACAACCTTAAGGGACGTTTGGTAGTTAGTCCAAGCTTTCAAATGCATGGTGGTTAAATGTCTATGCATGCAACTAGTATTGAGACTTTTCAGATTCTGACCTCTGCTTAAGGAAGTAGAACATTTTTGACAGATGACTTTGCGCTGATCAATTGGATGTTGTTTAAAAAAATGCCAGACTGCACTCTTTCTAGCATCGGATACCTTTTCAGGCATTGCAGACTGAGCTTTAACCGGATGGCCACGCTGTCCTCCACCAGGTTTTGGCTTTGCCACGCGTTTTGGGCAAGATACGGGCCCGGCAGATGGAACCTGTGGCGATGTTGATGCCTGCTGCGGCCCCTCCTCCTCCTCTGCTTCAGAACTGCTGCCGCCTGCACCCTGTTCCCCCAATGGCTGCCAATCGGGGTCAAGAACTGGGTCATCTAATAACTCTTCTTGTACCTCCTGCGCAACTTCGTCTGTGTCACCGTGTCGTTCGGTGGTATAGCGTTCGTGATGGGGCAACATAGTCTCATCAGGGTCTGATTCTTGATCAGCACCCTGCGAGGGCAATGTTGTGGTCTGAGTCAAAGGACCAGCATAGTAGTCTGGCTGTGGCTGTGCGTCAGTGCACTCCATGTCAGATTCAATTTGTAATGGGCATGGACTGTTAACTGCTTCACTTTCTAAGCCAGGGACGGTATGTGTAAAGAGCTCCATGGAGTAACCCGTTGTGTCGCCTGCTGCATTCTTCTCTGTTGTTGTTTTTGCTGAAGAGGACAAGGAAGTGACTTGTCCCTGACCGTGAACATCCACTAACGACGCGCTGCTTTTACTTTTACCAGTTTCACGAGATGAGGCAAAAGAGCTAGAGGCTGAGTCAGCAAGATAAGCCAAAACTTGCTCTTGCTGCTCCGGCTTTAAAAGCGGTTTTCCTAATCCCAGAAAAGGGAGCGTTCGAGGCCTTGTGTAGCCGGACGACGAACCTGGCTCCACAGCTCCAGACTTAGGTGCAATATTTTTTTCCCCACGACCACCTGATGCTCCACCACTACCACTACCCTCATTACCAGCTGACAATGAACGCCCCCGGCCACGACCTCTTCCACTAGACTTCCTCATTGTTTTAAAAACGTAACCAAACTAACGTTATTTGTTGCAGTCACACAACTTACACGGTGAGCTATAACTTCAGTATGATTTAGCTACCCCTTTACAGGTTGGTGAGACCACAGCGAAAATCAGGCCCAATGTTACACACTCTTTTTTTGGTGGCTGCAAATTAGAGAGATGCCCCACACGCAGGACTGTCACTGAAGCACAAATGTTAATATTAATGTCACACTATTATTTTTTTTTTATTTTTATTTTTTTCAGGAACACTTTAGAAACCCCCCCAAAAAAAAAAAATAGATTTTTGCAGGGAGAATTTAGAAAACAAATGTAACAAACTATATGCTTTCTATGGGCCACTGAGTGAGAGATGACGCACACAGGAATCAGGAGTGGCACACAAGCCCAGAGGCCAATATTTTTCTACCAATGATTGATGGAGTTATTTTCTCTGGTAGATTTTGGAACCCAAATCAAGGAAAAAAAATGTAGGCTTTCTATGGACCACAATTGGAGAGAGAGAGAGAGAGAGAGAGAGATGGCACACCCAGGAGTCAAGACTGGCACACAAGCAGAAAGGCCAATATTAATCTCCCATTTTTTGGGGGGTTTTGTTTTTTTTTTTTGTTTTTTTTTTTTTTTCAGGGAGACTTTAGAAAAAAAAATAATAAAAAAAATATGATTTTATCAGGAAGAATTTAGAAACCAAATAAAATAAAATGATTTTTTCAGGGAGAATTTATAAAACAAATAAAAACAAAAATAGGCGTTCTATGGCCCACTGACTGAGAGATGACGCACACAGGAGTCAGGAGTGGCACACAAGCCCAGAGGCCAATATTTTTCTACCAATGATTGATGTAGTTATTTTCTCTGGTAGATTTTGGAACCCAAATCAAGGAAAAAAAATATAGGCTTTCTATGGACCACAATTGGAGAGAGAGAGAGAGAGAGAGAGAGATGGCACACCCAGGAGTCAAGACTGGCACACAAGCAGAAAGGCCAATATTAATCTCCCACTGTTTTTTTTGTTTGTTTTTTTTTTTTTTTTTTCAGGGAGACTTTAGAAAAAAAAATAATAAAAAAAATATGATTTTATCAGGAAGAATTTAGAAACCAAATAAAATAAAATGATTTTTTCAGGGAGAATTTATAAAACAAATAAAAACAAAAATAGGCGTTCTATGGCCCACTGACTGAGAGATGACGCACACAGGAGTCAGGAGTGGCACACAAACCCAGAGGCCAATATTTTTCTACCAATGATTGATGTAGTTATTTTCTCTGGTAGATTTTAGAACCCAAATCAAGGAAAAAAAATATAGGCTTTCTATGGACCACAATTGGAGAGAGAGAGAGAGAGAGAGAGAGAGAGAGATGGCACACCCAGGAGTCAAGACTGGCACACAAGCAGAAAGGCCAATATTAATCTCCCACTGTTTTTTTTGGTTGTTTTTTTTTTTTTTTTTTCAGGGAGACTTTAGAAAAAAAAATAATAAAAAAAATATGATTTTATCAGGAAGAATTTAGAAACCAAATAAAATAAAATGATTTTTTCAGGGAGAATTTAGAAAACAAATAAAACCAAAAATAGGCGTTCTATGGCCCACTGACTGAGAGATGACGCACCCAGGAGTCAAGACTGGCACACAAGCAGAAAGGCCAATATTAATCTCCCACTGTTTTTTTTTTTTTTTTTCAGGGAGACTTTAGAAAAAAAAATAATAAAAAAAATATGATTTTATCAGGAAGAATTTAGAAACCAAATAAAATAAAATGATTTTTTCAGGGAGAATTTAGAAAACAAATAAAACCAAAAATAGGCGTTCTATGGCCCACTGACTGAGAGAGAGAGAGAGATGGAACGCTTAGTACTGGCACACAAGCCCAAAGGGCAATATTAATCTCCCTTTTTTTTTCCAGGGAGAATTTCTAAAACCCAAAAAAAAAAAAAAATAGGCTTTCTATGGCCCACTATTTGTGAGAGAGATGGGACGCTCAGGACTGGCACAGATGGCACGCTCAGGACTGGCACAGAAGCCCAGAGGCCAATATTAATCTCCCTTTTTTTCTGGGAGAATTTATAAAACCAAAAAAATATTTAAATAGGCTTTCTATGGCCCACTATTTGTGAGAGAGATGGCACGCTCAGGACTGGCACAGATGGCACGCTCACAACTGGCACACAAGCCCAGAGGCCAATATTAATCTCCCTTTTTTCAGGGAAAATTTATAAAACCAAAAAAAAAATTAAATAGGCTTTCTATGGCCCACTATTTGTGAGAGAGATGGCACGCTCAGGACTGGCACAGATGGCACGCTCACAACTGGCACACAAGCCCAGAGGCCAATATTAATCTCCCTTTTTTCAGGGAAAATTTATAAAACAAAAAAAAAAATTAAATAGGCTTTCTATGGCCCACTATTTGTGAGAGAGATGGCACGCTCAGGGCTGGCACAGATGGCACGCTCAGGACTGGCACACAAGCCCAGAGGCCAATATTAATCTCCCTTTTTTTCAGGGAGAATTTATAAAACCAAAAAAAAAAATAAATAGGCTTTCTATGGCCCACTATTTGTGAGAGAGATGGCACGCTCAGGGCTGGCACAGATGGCACGCTCAGGACTGGCACACAAGCCCAGAGGCCAATATTAATCTCCCTTTTTTTCAGGGAGAATTTATAAAACCAAAAAAAAAAATAAATAGGCTTTCTATGGCCCACTATTTGTGAGAGAGATGGCACGCTCAGGGCTGGCACAGATGGCACGCTCAGGACTGGCACACAAGCCCAGAGGCCAATATTAATCTCCCTTTTTTTCAGGGAGAATTTATAAAACCCAAAAAAAAATAAAATAGGCTTTCTATGGCCCACTATTTGTGAGAGAGATGGCACACTCAGGACTGGCACACAAGCCCAAAGGCCAATATTAATCTCCCACTGTATTTTTATCAGGGAGAATTTATACACCCCACAAAAAAAAATACAGAAAAATGAAAAGGCTTTCTATGGCCCACTATGTGAGAGAGATGGCACACACAGGGATGGCACTCTAGCAGAAATGCCAAATTGCCAATCTTAATCTCCCACCAAAAAAAAAAAAAAAAAAAAAACAGGGAATGTCCTACAATTACTATCTCCCTGCCTGCAGTAATCTCAGCCAGGTATGGCAGGCAGCTACTATCTCCCTGCCTGCAGTAATCTCAGCCAGGTATGGCAGGCAGCAATAAGGAGTGGACTGATGCACAAATGAAATAAAAAGTGTGGACAAACAAAAAAGATAGCTGTGCAGAAAGGAAGGAACAAGAGGATTTGTGCTTTGAAAAAAGCAGTTGGTTTGCACAGCGGCGTACACACAGCAATGCAGCTATCAGGGAGCCTTCTAGGGCAGCCCAATGAGCTACAGCGCTGAGGGGAAAAAAAAAAAAAAAAAAACTTCCACTGTCCCTGCACACCGAGGGTGGTGTTGGACAGTGCAAATCGCTGCAGCACAAGCGGTTTTGTGGTTAATGGACCCTGCCTAACGCTATCCCTGCTTCTGACAAAGCGGCAGCAACCTCTCCCTAAGCTCAGATCAGCAGCAGTAAGATGGCGGTCGGCGGGAACGCCTCTTTATAGCCCCTGTGACGTCGCAGACAGCAAGCCAATCACTGCAATGCCCTTCTCTAAGATGGTGGGGACCAGGACCTATGTCATCACGCTGCCCACACTCTGCGTTTACCTTCATTGGCTGAGAAATGGCGCTTTTCGCGTCATTGAAACGCGACTTTGGCGCGAAAGTCGCGTACCGCATGGCCGACCCCGCACAGGGGTCGGATCGGGTTTCATGAAACCCCGACTTAGCCAAAAGTCGGCGACTTTTGAAAATGTTCGACCCGTTTCGCTCAACCCTAGTCTCTTACTTGGGCCTAAAGAATCAAAGTGGAGTGTTGCTCCTTACATTACATTACATTGCTCTCACCTTTACTTAGCTATGAGCATACAGATGTGGCAAGTGACAAATGAACATACTTTACACACGTAAAAAGCAATCATATGGGGAAAAAATAAACTGACGAAACACATGAACAATAAAGTGACGCCTGTAGATGGAAACATTACATTATCAGGCTTTCCTTTCCTGAGCCTAGGCCTAGAAATACAAATGCAGCCTCTAAATAAAGCATCCTTGTACTGATGGAATGAGTATGTAACAATATGGAGGTCATCACTCAACGAGAAATTAACAAGCATCTAATAACTAAGTGAAATAAATGTAAATTTGCAGGTTATGCTTCGCTCTCACGCACAAGCCAACTGTTACAACCACACCCAAATCCGTCATCTCACACTTATTCTATTAGTACAGTTATTAGAACTGGTGTAAATCAATTTGCAGGACCCAGTCCATTGGTCACGACATAGTAACATAGTAACATAGTAACATAGTTAGTAAGGCCGAAAAAAGACATTTGTCCATCCAGTTCAGCCTATATTCCATCATAATAAATCCCCAGATCTACGTCCTTCTACAGAACCTAATTGTATGATACAATATTGTTCTGCTCCAGGAAGACATCCAGGCCTCTCTTGAACCCCTCGACTGAGTTCGCCATCACCACCTCCTCAGGCAAGCAATTCCAGATTCTCACTGCCCTAACAGTAAAGAATCCTCTTCTATATTGGTGGAAAAACCTTCTCTCCTCCAGACGCAAAGAATGCCCCCTTGTGCCCGTCACCTTCCTTGGTATAAACAGATCCTCAGCGAGATATTTGTATTGTCCCCTTATATACTTATACATGGTTATTAGATCGCCCCTCAGTCGTCTTTTTTCTAGACTAAATAATCCTAATTTCGCTAATCTATCTGGGTATTGTAGTTCTCCCATCCCCTTTATTAATTTTGTTGCCCTCCTTTGTACTCTCTCTAGTTCCATTATATCCTTCCTGAGCACCGGTGCCCAAAACTGGACACAGTACTCCATGTGCGGTCTAACTAGGGATTTGTACAGAGGCAGTATAATGCTCTCATCATGTGTATCCAGACCTCTTTTAATGCACCCCATGATCCTGTTTGCCTTGGCAGCTGCTGCCTGGCACTGGCTGCTCCAGGTAAGTTTATCATTAACTAGGATCCCCAAGTCCTTCTCCCTGTCAGATTTACCCAGTGGTTTCCCGTTCAGTGTGTAATGGTGATATTGATTCCTTCTTCCCATGTGTATAACCTTACATTTATCATTGTTAAACCTCATCTGCCACCTTTCAGCCCAAGTTTCCAACTTATCCAGATCCATCTGTAGCAGAATACTATCTTCTCTTGTATTAACTGCTTTACATAGTTTTGTATCATCTGCAAATATCGATATTTTACTGTGTAAACCTTCTACCAGATCATTAATGAATATGTTGAAGAGAACAGGTCCCAATACTGACCCCTGCGGTACCCCACTGGTCACAGCGACCCAGTTAGAGACTATACCATTTATAACCACCCTCTGCTTTCTATCACTAAGCCAGTTACTAACCCATTTACACACAATTTCCCCCAGACCAAGCATTCTCATTTTGTGTACCAACCTCTTGTGCGGCACGGTATCAAACGCTTTGGAAAAATCGAGATATACCACGTCCAATGACTCACCGTGGTCCAGCCTATAGCTTACCTCTTCATAAAAACTGATTAGATTGGTTTGACAGGAGTGATTTCTCATAAACCCATGCTGATATGGAGTTAAACAGTTATTCTCATTGAGATAATACAGAATAACATCCCTCAGAAACCCTTCAAATATTTTACCAACAATAGAGGTTAGACTTACTGGCCTATAATTTCCAGGTTCACTTTTAGAGCCCTTTTTGAATATTGGCACCACATTTGCTATGCGCCAATCCTGCGGAACAGACCCTGTCGCTATAGAGTCCCTAAAAATAAGAAATAATGGTTTATCTATTACATTACTTAGTTCTCTTAGTACTCGTGGGTGTATGCCATCCGGACCCGGAGATTTATCTATTTTAATCTTATTTAGCCGGTTTCGTACCTCTTCTTGGGTTAGATTGGTGACCCTTAATATAGGGTTTTCATTGTTTCTTGGGATTTCACCTAGCATTTCATTTTCCACCGTGAATACCGTGGAGAAGAAGGTGTTTAATATGTTAGCTTTTTCCTCGTCATCTACAACCATTCTTTCCTCACTATTTTTTAAGGAGCCTACATTTTCAGTTTTTATTCTTTTACTATTGATATAGTTGAAGAACAGTTTGGGATTAGTTTTACTCTCCTTAGCAATGTGCTTCTCTGTTTCCTTTTTGGCAGCTTTAATTAGTTTTTTAGATAAAGTATTTTTCTCCCTATAGTTTTTTAGAGCTTCAATGGTGCCATCCTGCTTTAGTAGTGCAAATGCTTTCTTTTTACTGTTAATTGCCTGTCTTACTTCTTTGTTTAGCCACATTGGGTTTTTCCTATTTCTAGTCTGTGGCTGCTGGAAAGGATCCTTGAGAAATACCTATTTTCTGATGACAACTCCGGCTCATTTTTTGATTAGCCAACCTGGCTTGACGTCATCCTTCTGCCAGGAAGAAGGTGGTGGTTCTCAGGGATACTAGTCAGCAGCCACAGATTACTGCTATGGCAAATGACCAGATCCTGCAAATCTTATTGCACCAACCCTGGTAGCAAGACCAATAACCTTGTGTTTTGCTGCCATGCTGCACAAATATCATAGCTTTCCATGGCATTTAATGAGCATTTGTTTGCCACTTAAAATATCTATAGCTAAGGAAAGCAGAGGTAAAAGTCACACCATTACGATAGTGCCTGACGGAGTCCAAGAAAGTAATATATGTCATACACCTTGAGAGGGGATATTAGAGCAGATTTAGAGCCTAAGATCTTTCTGCTTTAATGCAAATATTACTTGGGCTGTACTTGCATTTGCTACTACTGTATATGTATTGTCACGCTCTGACATGGGTAGGTCCGGCGGACGAAACAGCGTACAACAACGATGGAATGGAAAAGGGATAGGAAGGCCCTAATTGTAGGGAACAAGGGATGGGACACCTCCTGACTCCAACCTGTGCCTGTCCCTAAGCTTCTCTAATGCCCTATGCAGGTCCTTTCCCCCAGTGCCATCATGTGCCTAGTCCTTGATGGTCACATCAATATACCTTGGCTACTGCACTGGCCAACAAGGACACAAGCCTCACAACTGTAGATGGTAAAAACATAGGGGAAGTGACAAACACTGGACAGACACAGATACAGAAACAAAATACTCAGCTTCAGTCTCTACAGTAGCAAAGAGTACAGCACCAGGATTCTAAACTCCAACAGCATCAGAAACACCACGGATACAGCCAAAAAGCATCTGCCAGCAAGGATACTGACATCAAGCCTTGATGGACCAAAAGGAAAAAGCAACATTTAAATAATAACAGAACCAGAGCTACCCGGATTCCAATAATACATTGTGACAAGTATTTTCAGCAAAGTTTCCCAAAATTATTCATCCTGATGACCAAAGTTCTCCTCTGGGTTAGTGATGCCACTGGTGAATACTTTACGCCCTGGGAGGTGCTCAGATGATGAACCACCACCGGTCTTTAATCTGTGTGATTTGTATGGCTATTCAGTCAGCGCTCGGTAAAGACAAATCAAGGAGATTCTGAGTGCAGCGTTCAGTAATTCACAAAAATTTGGGCATATTTCCAAATAGCTGAAAACATTTTTTAAGGACATTAATTCAAGATTTTGTCCCCAGAGACCTGTTTCACAAGCCGCTCTGTGACAAGCGTTCCTTAACAAAGTGCTACAGATATTTGGTGATATTTCATGCAATCTTGGCTGTCATTTGTGAAATAATAATGGCTTTTGCCATTATTAATATCATTCTATTCCTCTGGAAACCTGAGATAATTACGTCCACATATAAAATGATACTTTATTGGATCCTCGGAGGCATCTTGGTAGTGTGATCTGAAGTGCTGAGTCAAGTGTAATTCAGACCATTCAGGTTTTTTTTTTCTTTTTGCACAGACTGCACTTTTAATGACAGGGATAAATAATTCCGTTTTTTTCTAAAGCATATTAAAAATATCGCAAGATATTAAAAGTCAGCCAAAAATCGATTTACAGCATATCTTCATCACCCAGCCGCAGACTTCACTGCACTTCTTATTTATATCACCTTCCAGCCTTATGCACTTCAGCTATCATATAACTTACTAGAAGAAGAGTACGCAGCGGCCATTTATCTAGATAACACTTGCTATTTTGTATTCATGACTCCGGGGATGTAGAGGCAGTTGTCCATTGAGAATTGAAACTTTTACTCTTTTCCTTAAAGGATGAATTCACGTAAATATGCTTGGTTCAATTCTCGTGCATTTTATGCTGATGTGAAGGCATCTATCGTTAGAACTGGTGATGATCAGGTCATTTGGGATTCGAATTCGACGCCTTCGCCAGATTTCACCAAAGATAGATATGTTGCAAATTAAATGTTCCTTTTAATGATTTGGGGCCTTTCCAGACCCTAGAACATAACAAATGTAAAATATAACAAAAATATAACAAAAATATTACTCAACTCATCACTCACTGATCCAGCCACTCCGCCACTCGCTGCCAGTTGTCTGGTCTTCTTTTTGGCATTGAGCGCCACATCTCAGTCTTTTTCACTATAAGCCACTATTCCGGCCAGGTAACTGCTTGTTGTAAAGTTGTGGCACACGCCATGGCTTAGGCTAGGTTCACACTTGCGTTGTGCAGTCCGTTCAACACATCTGTTAAACGGACTGCACTAATGCAAGTGCCGACTTTGGCACTGCGCTAGCGCAGATGGAGCATCTGCTAGCCCCATCTGTGCTAGCAGTGCGCTAGCAGTGACGGACCCGGAAACGCTGCACCCCGTGTCTCGGGTCCGTCACTCAATGACGGCACATCACTAGCGCACACCCATTGTGGGTGTGCATTAGCAATGCGTCCTCCATTGAAAGTAATGGCAGCATTAACGGACTGTGCTACACCACGTTATGCCGCGGTGTAACGTAGTCTGTTAAACGGGTCACACTAGCGCAGTGTGAACCCAATCTTACAGTGATATGTGGAGTGCAATGTCGGAAAATAGAGGGCCATAGTGGGGCAGTGACGAAGGAGAACAGTGGGGGAAGTATCAGTTTTTTTACTATTTGACAGTGGGCAAACTTACAAAATCAGCAAAGAATCAAATACTTATTTCCCCTACTGTATAGGTCACGCCGACACAATTATGTTGCACTAGGCTGGTTAATTAAAAGGGAAGACAGAGATGCATGCAGGTGAGGGACAATTAATTTAAATGCAATTAAGAAAAAATACCATACTGTGTGGTGGGGTGTAGTGACCATACTGTATGGAGGCTATGGTGACTATCACATTGTGTAGGGGATAACTGTGGGGAGGGGACACAGTTTACAGAGTGCAGCATGGTGGGAAGTATGAGTGCATAATTTAAAGAGGACATACAGCATAGTTATAAAGAGAGGGTAACGTGAAATCGGAATACAGTATGAGTAGGATTTAGCATGGTGGTGAGACAGAGCACAGATATTGAAATCATAAGTGGAGAAAGGATAACTATAGATAGGCCATTTTGGATAAGGGTGGACAGTGTGATAGTTATACAGGATGGGCCATTTAAAGAATACACCTAAATAAAATGGGAATGGTTGGTGATATCAACTTCCTGTTTGTGGCACATTAGTATATGGAAGGGGGAAACTTTTCAAGATCGTTGGTGACCATGGCGACCATTTTCAAGTAGGCCATTTTGGATCCAACTTTATTTTTTTCAATGGGAAAAGGGTCATGTGACACATCAAACTTATTGAGAATTTCACAAGAAAAACAATGGTGTGCTTGGTTTTAAAATAACTTTATTCTTTCATGAGTTATTTACAAGTTTATGACCACTTATAAAATGTGTTCAAAGAGCTGCCCATTGTGTTGGATTGTCAATGCAACCATCTTCTCCCACTCTTGACACACTGATACCACATTCCCATTTTATTTAGGCGTATCCATATGGAATACCCTGTAATTCATAAGGGTGGATGCTGTAGCAGTTATAGCCGATAAGAGCAGATGTGTGGCAGTTATAGCTCATCAGGGCAGAAAATGTGGCAGTTGTAGCTCATAATGGTGGACATATACTGTAAGAGGCTTATTTAGGGTGCATAGAATCACAGAATGTAAGAGATGAAAAGGACCTCCAAGGTCATTGTGTCCAACCCCTGCTAAATGCAGAGCATGCTTCACTAAACCATCTTAGACAGATGTCTGTCCAGCCTGTGTTTAAAGATTTCCATTGAAGGAGAATTCACCACCTCTCGTGGCACCCTGTTCCACTCTCAATCACTCTCACTGTCAAAAAGTTGTTTTCTAATATCTATCTTTATCCTCTCCTTTTCAGTTTCATTCCATTGCTTCTCATGTTTCCATGTGCAAATGAGAATAACGATGATTCCTATACACTGTGACAGCCCTTCAGATATTTGTAGACAGCTATTAGGTCTCCTCTGACCTTCTTTTACAAGCTAAACATTCCCAGATGCTTTAATTGCTCCTTGTAGAGCATACTTTGTAGTCTGCTCACAATCCTGGTACCTCTTCTCTGAAATTGCACCAGTTTTTCACAATATTCCAGATAAGGCATGACCAAAGAGGAGTAGAGGGGGATAATTACTTCATGTGACTTAGACTCTATGTTACTCTTAATACATACTAGAACTGTGTTTGCCTTTTTTGCTACTGCATCACCCTGTTGACTCCTGCGCAGTCTGTGATCTACTAGTATACCCAAGTCTTTTTCACATGTGCTGTTGCTTAGTTCTATTCCTCTCATTCTGTAGATGTAATATTTTCTTGCCCAGATGTAGAATCTTGCATTTCTCCTTGTAAAATACCATTCTATTAGTCGCTGCCCATTGTTCAAACTTATCTAGATCCTTCTGAATCCTTTTCATCTTCTCTAGTGGTAGCTGTCCTAGCTTTGCATCGTCTGCAAATTTGATTAGTTTACTTTCAGTTCCCTTACCTAGATCATTTATAAAAATGTTGAACAACACTGGGGCTAGGACAGAGCCTTGTGATATCCCACTTGAAACATGCTACCAATTAGATGTGCAACTATTTATTACCACTCTTTGAATACCATCATTGAGTCAGCTATGAATCCACTTAACCACAGCCTTGTCATTTTTTTCAATAAGAATAGTATGTAAAGATATTTTTATGCACAGGGCATTATAATAACACTCTAATTTTTCATTGCATTGTTCCAGGATATGCTGCGGTCACTTCTGCATCCTCTACCCACTCCTTGAAACAAAGCATCGTCAGTGACACTCAATTCAAGGGCTGGGCTAGTCCCTTCCTGTTGTGAACTGTGCGATATGCTTTCTGCTGTCGGCTCAGATTAGCAGTAACGAGCCGGCAACAGATTGTTGTCAGAATACCCGGTTCTGCATATGCAAGGGATTTCGGAAAAAAATATTTTGTATGTCCGAGCACCCTTTCAAGAGGCTTATCTTTTAGTTATTTTGCACTATTAGTCACATGTTAAGGACTGGCGGAACACACCAAGTACAAGATGAAATGGAACTAGGTGCGTTCGCAGTCCGAGGTCCACCGTGCAGGTAAAAACCCTGCTGCTAGTAAGACGGACTATATGGCGGTACTATAAGTATACACGCACGGGTTAACTTCACCCTGCGTGAAGGAAGCGATCCTGTTGCGTCACAGGACCGCGGTACCGCACATAGAGCGCGAGCAAGAAGTCAGCGAACTCAACCCCAACTAGGATTGAAGTCCGATTAGACACTTGCTGGTACAACACCGCAACTGGGTGTGTAAGGAAACTAAATAATAATATAAAGGCACAAGAGTGCGTGCGGTGCCGCACTGACGGACGCCACTAACCACCCAGGCTTGGGTCAGGAAAGCGCAGAGCAAGTGCACGGTGCCGTACAGGCGGACACAGCAACTGGTAGCTGTAATGTGTGTTACGTGCTGTTGGATAAGTCGGGCGCTAGATAGCAAACATACACCTTCCGCGAACAATCATTCAATAGGGAGGGTTATTTAAAGAGCGACTTTCACTCACAACACACACACATATTTACAAGACAATACTAGCGCATGGCCGTGCGGTCATGCGCAGTTTATATAGCTGCAGCACAGGAAACAGCTACAGAAGTTTTGCCCTTTCAGGACCTGCCAAAAGGACCAATGGGATGTGCTGCAGTACCTGAGCATGTGACCCTCGATCTCCAACGGGAGATCCTGCCCTGGGCATGCTCAGACAGAGAAAAGCAGGACTTAGATCCAGAAACGTCCACTCGCCGCTGCCCAGCACTGGCTTCAATGCAGAAGCAGGAAAAGTAGCAGTAACTCTTCGCACAGAGTCAGACTGAGCGAGACGCTGGGATCGACGTCCCTGCTGAGCAGACTCCACTGCGGCTGGAGAAGAATGGGAGACCGCAGCGGAGACGGATTGAGATTCCCCCTGTGCAGCAGAGGAAACTTGACTCCTAACAGTCACATGCTCGAGTATATCTCAGTTGTTATTTACAGCAAAAAGTTGATAAAGAGCCGTTAAAACACCAAAAGATGCAAAATGTTTGCCAAACTACGAATTCTGGAAAAATGTAAAAATATTTTAAACAAATTAATGCTAGAATTCTGCTTGTTGAGTAGAGGGGTGGCATATTTTTTTCAAGGCTAGTAGAGAAATGTAAGCATAAACAAATTAGTATTTTGTGTTGCAAGCAAGATAAAATACAGAACAGAATTGAATGGCCCTCTGACTAGGCAGTATGCTTAGTAACACCTTGACCCAAGTCTTACCTGATTGGTCTAATGTAATCCTTGGCTTGAGGGGTATAATTGGGGTGGCAAAGTGTTTCTAGCCAAAACTGTCCTTCTGTTTTGATTAATATGTTGTCAGTAGAGAAAAAATAAATCTGATCTGTTTCACGGTTTACCCTTGACACCTTCACCAGTACACACAGAGGTCTTTATCGCCATCTTGGAAACCAAAGTTAGTCTCGATCTATAAATCAAATATTGAAGCATTCCCCAGAAGACTACTTCCAAAAATTATTCTTCATTTTGACTTTTTTTTTGTAATGTAATTTTAGAATGGAAACAGATATTACCTAAGGGACAGATCTAAACCTTGGGATATAGGTGAATGGCTTTCTTCACTCAAGTGCAAGAGGCATCGAGATGTTAATCAGGAAAGAAAACATACACAAAAGAATAGAACTGGAAAATATTATCCATGGTCTAGTTATTTATGCCGCTACTGGAAAAAGAGAGGAAAATGGAAATCAATATTATGTGTCAGACTTGTCACTGAATGGTGAGATGTCCTTCACAAAGTTCTCCTGGGTCAAATATGGGTCATAGTCATTAGAAGGACTAGAGAAGACAGAGTGCGGCGTGTGACATGCACAGATATACAGTGATCACATTATGTTTTACTCAATGTAGTGCACACAAGAAATGGAACACTACTGGAATCACAAAAGTAGATATTGTTGTGCAAATTCTTAGTATTACGGGAATTCAACTCCTTCACTGCCGGGAAATGTTTTGTTTAGCTTTGCTTTTGCACTTTTTTTTCCTATCCCTTTTCCGAAAGCCATAATCTCTTTTGCTTTTCTTTCTATTGACACAGCCATATGAGAATTCACTTTTTGTGAGATAAGTTGTAGTTTCGAATGGTACTATTCACTTTACCGTCCAATGTACTGTAAACGAGGAATGAAAATCCAAATGGGGTGAAATGGAGGCAAAAAAGGAATTCCGCCATTGTGTTGTGGGTTTAATTTTTACAGTTATGTTTGTGGCAAAAAATGATTTATCACAGGGACGAGTGTTTCTACTGTAAAAATGACTTATCACAGGAGCGATTGTTTCCGACATGTCACCACTCCCCTGAGCTCATCATAAATCAAGTCAGTGCAGTAGGAGCTCTGGCTGACTCTGAACTCAAATATGAATGATTGATCGATGAAGAGCTCACAGTGCTGGAGACACGTCAGAAACACTAGCTCCTGTGATAAAACAGGCAGGGAAATCACACTGCCTGTTTTATAGGCACTGCTATGTCATATGTTTACCCACTTATTCTTCCTCCCTTGGCCAGGAGCTGTGGTATGTGCCAACCATGTTCCTGCACAGTGAAACAAAGTCATTACACAGTGCAGAGGCATATTAATAAGATTATCTAAGCGCATAAACACTTTTTTTTGCATTTTATTGATTAAAATATACTTTATTCATGGGGAAAACCCCTAAAAAGGAATCAGACCCGATTCCCTGCCAACTTTTCAAACTAAGTTTTTTCTGAATTGCTGCAGCATTGCAGCGTAAAATATGCACATCTGCAATAAGGCAGCCATTTTTTTTAGCATAATTCATATTACAGGTTTCCTTTAAGGAAGTGCTGAGAGATTAAAAATAATGTGAATACTAATACACATATTACTTCACTGTAATATTGTAAAATCACAAAATGAGATAGTCAGCCATGATCTTCATCAAAATTGAAAACATAACAATAACATCACAATGACCCGATTACATAATTTTCAAATTAGCTCATATCTCCCATGGAAGAAGATTTTTAATCTATCATTGCCAAGTTTTTGTGATGACGATCCAAGCGTTGACTATTTCTGCTCTTTGTATGACTTTAACTTTTTACTATTTTCTGAAGATTGTAGAAATAGTGTTTAGAACAACATGCATTTTACTCCTAAATATTTTACTCCTAATCAATGTATATATATATATATATATATATATATATATATATATATATATACTAGCTGAAGAGCCCGGCGTTGACTGGGCATAGTAAATATCTGTGGTTAGTTGCTATAGCACCTCACTTCTCTTATTTTCTCATCACGCCTCTCATTTTCCCAATCACATCTTTCGTTTTCTCCCTCACATCTCTCATTTTCTTCCTCACTCCTCTCATTCCCCCCTAACACTTGTCATTTCAACCTCACATCTGTCAATTTCTGATCACTCCACTATTTTTCCTCACTCCTCTCATTTTGCACTCACATCTTTTCATTTTCACCTCACACCTCTCATTTTCACCTCATCACCTCAGTATATACATGTTTGTCATCTCCCTTATATATAGTATACATCTGTATGTCATCTCCTGTATATAGTATATACCTGTATGTCATCTCCCCTGTATATAGTATATACCTGCTGTGTGTCATATCCCCTATATATAGTATATACCTTAATGTCATCTCCTTCTATATATAGTATATACCTGTATGTCATCTCCTCCTATATATAGTATATACCTGTGTGTCATCTCCCCTGTATATAGTATATATCTGTGTGTCATCTCCTCCTGTATATAGTATATACCTGCATGTCATCTTCTATATATAGCATACACCTGTATGTCATCTCCTCCTGTATATAGTATATACCTGTAGGTCATCTGCTCCTGTATATAGTATATACCTGTGTGTCATCTCCTCCTGTATATAGTATATACCTGTATGTCATCTCCTCCTGTATATATATACCTGTATGTCATCTCCTCCTCTATATAGTATATACCTGTGTGTCATCTCTCCTGTATATAGTATATATCTGTGTGTCATCTCCCCTGTATATAGTATATACCTGTGTGTCATCTCCTCCTGTATTAGACCTCGTTCACACGTTATTTGCTCAGTATTTTTACCTCAGTATTTGTAAGCTAAATTGGCAGCCTGATAAATCCCCAGCCAACAGGAAGCCCTCCCCCTGGCAGTATATATTAGCTCACACACACACATAATAGACAGGTCATGTGACTGACAGCTGCCGTTTTCCTATATGGTACATTTGTTGTAGTTTGTCTGCTTATTAATCAGATTTTTATTTTTGAAGGATAATACCAGACTTGTGTGTGTTTTAGGGCGAGTTTCGTTTGTCAAGCTGTGTGTGTTGAGTTGCGTGTGGCGACATGCATGTAGCGACTTTTGTGAGATGAGTTTTGTGTGGCAACATGCGTGTAGCAACTTTTTATGTGTCGCGTTGCATGTGACAGGTTAGTGTAGCAAGTTATGTGCAGCAAGTTTTGCGCATGGCGAGTTTTGCGCATGGCGAGTTTTATGTGTGGTGCCCCTATCTACATAATGGGGAAAAAGTGAAATGAAAAGTGTTGGAGGCGTCACAGCTACAGAAACAAAATTTTGCACAGTCACACGTCTGGACCCCGAGAGCGTCATAGGCAATGTTGTGAGGTGAAATTTTAACTCCGCGCTTTCCAATTCACCAAACTATTTTTCCCCTATCTACATAATGGGGAAAAGTGAAAGGAAAAGTGTAGGAGGCAAATTGACAGCTGCCAGATGTGAACAAGGGGGACTTAAAGAATGAGAGCGATGGCGCAAAAGAGTATATACCGTACAGTTGCTAAGGTGGGGCCCTGACATGGGATACTCACCACACACGAGGATATGAACACACACACAAAATGCGCCACACACTACCACGTGCTTGTACACATATTACCCTCAGCACACATTTCACCACACATACACCAACCTCGCCACATAAAAGTCGAAGCACAAAAGTCGCCGCTCAAAACTCGCCACGCGCAAAACTCACCACATGCAAAAACTAGGCTCACGCAAAACTCGCCACAAGTGCAAAACTCACCTCATGGAAAACTCGCCACACGGAAAACTTGCACACGCGGAAAAATTGCCACATGCACAAAATTTGCAACACATGCAAAAGTTGCCTCACACAAAACTTGCACATACTCAAAAGGCACCAGACATAAAACTCACCACGCGCAAAACTCGCCATGCCCAAAACTTGCTGCACACAACTTGCTACACTAACCTGTCACATGCAACTCGACACACAAAAAGTTGCTACACGCATGTTGCCACACAAAACTCATCTCACAAAAGTCGCTACATGCATGTCGCCACACACAACTCAACACACACAACTTGACAAACGAAACTCGCCCTAAAACACACACAAGTCTGGTATTAGCCTTCAAAAATAAAAATCTGATTAATAAGCAGACAAACTACAAGAGCAACAAATGTACCATATAGGAAATACGGCAGCTGTCAGTCACATGACCTGTCTATTATGTGTATGTGTGAGCTAATATATACTGCCAGGGGGAGGGCTTCCTGTTGGCTGGGGATTTATCAGGCTGCCAATTTATCTTACAAATACTAAGGTAGATATACTGAGCAAATAACGTGTTAACGAGGTCTAATACAGGAGATCACACAGGTATATACTATATACAGGAGGAGATGACATACAGGTATATACTATATACAGGAGGAGATGACACACAGGTATATACTATATACAGGGGAGATGACACACAGATATATACTATATACAGGAGAGATGACACACAGGTATATAGTATATAGAGGAGGAGATGATATACAGGTATATACTATATACAGGAGGAGATGACATACAGGTATATTCTATATACAGGAGGAGAAGACACACAGGTATATACTATATACAGGAGCAGATTACCTACAGGTATATACTATATACAGGAGGAGATGACATACAGGTATATTCTATATATAGAAGATGACATACAGGTATATACTATATACAGGAGAAGATGACACACAGATATATACTATATACAGGGGAGATGACACACGTATATACTATATATATAGAAGGAGATGACATACAGGTATATGCTATATATAGGAGGAGATGACATACAGGTATATACTATATATAGGAGGAGATGACTTACAGGTATATACTATATATAGGAGATGACATACATGTATATACTATATACAGGGGAGATGACACACAGCAGGTATATACTATATACAGGGGAGATGACATACAGGTATATACTAAATACAGGAGATGACATACAGGTGTATACTATATATAAGGGAGATGACAAACATGTACTGTATATACTGAGGTGAAAATGAGAGGTGTGAGGTGAAAATGAAAAGGTGTGAGTGCAAAATGAGAGGAGTGAGGGAAAATAGTGTAGTGATCGGAAAATGACAGATGTGAGGTCGAAATGACAAGTGTTAGGGGGGAATGAGAGGTGTGAGGGAGAAAATGAGAGATGTGAGGGGGAAAATGAAAGATGTGATTGGGAAAATGAGAGGCGTGATGGGAAAATAAGAGAAGTGAGGTGCTATAACTAACCACAGATATTTACTATGCCCAGGCAACGCCGGGCTCTTCAGCTAGTTATATATATATATATACATATAGATATATATATATATATATATATATATATATATATCTATATATATATATAAAAGCAAAAAAAGTATAGAATTAATGACTATTTTTATGTATTTTGTTTCTGGAAATTAAAATCCCAGCATTGTCCATGTTGATGAAATGCGTTATCAATCAATTATAACATGATTAACCCCTAACAAGGTAGATATCATTTTTTTTCCCCGATTCTATTAAAGCCATACATTCATTTATTTTCCTGACAACTAAGCAGTTTGGGGTCAAGATGTAATTCTAATTTTTTTTATGCACTGTAATACCATAGCGTTGCAGTATCAATCCCAGTCTGTGACACCATCACTGTCACCAAATGACCCCCGGCTGCCATGTGAAACCGTCAGAACATCACAATTGCATCATATGGGCACCACAGTACTGCGCAGTTTAAATGCCAGAGATTGATAGCGGCATTCTAAGAGTCAATAGCAGCAAGCAGAGATCCGCTCGATTCGCTGCTGTTAGTAGAAGATACTGTTTAGAATGCAGGCAAAGCTTCTTCCATGGGGACCTGAGCTTGGACTAATCAATATGTTCAATGTTGTGAAAGGGCTAAAGGAGTTGCATGAGTTTTTTTTTTAATTTTGCTAAAAAGGCGCCACTGGTCTGTTTCAGGAACCGTAGCCCAGTAACCATCCATTGCCCATTTACTATCACAGGGAATCACACATTTTTACCTTTTTTCCGCGCCCAATTCCTGATGACCAGTGCTGTAGATCTTGGCCTCAAACTTGAGAAACAGTGGCTCCAACACCTCATTAATAAGGCACCCATGTCTGTACCCCTCCAATTGGCCTCTCCTAACTTAGCTTAGCAGAGGACTTTTTTTATCCTCTAAGGCCAGATATAGAGGACTGTGTATTTTCTCATCGGAGAGAATTGGTCCGACACACTTTGATCAGAATGTAATCACAGTGTGATTCGATTTTCTTGGATGAGGAGAAGATGGAGGAACATTTTTTTTCCATCTTCTCTATTCTGTCAGTCCGTGTAAATTGGACTTCACTCAGATATCATCCGAGTACAGTTCAGTGGTTTCCACGGTCTAATTGACTCGAATGGCTAAATGTGATCCCAATATCGGATCAACCTCGGGCATTTTTTAGTTGGCATGGTACTAGGGAAAAATCTGACATATGCAATGGCCCATAAAATAACATTGGTCCGAGTGCAATCTGGTGTTTTGACAGATTACACTCAGGTCGAAAATACGCTCGTCTGCACCTGTCCTTAGAATAATTTTCAGCTTACTTACTGCCTTTTATCATTAGTCAACCCCTTATCACATCCCGTGCACTGTAAATCTACATCTACTGAATGTTGTGAAAATTCTGACCCTTTTGAATTTCATGATACTTTTACACACCCCAAAAATAAATATAAAACAAACACAATAGAAATTGATATTAATCATTGTCTATTTTTTGAGCGATACATAAACATTTTAGAGCGGAGCATCCACACTTGACATGATGTTGATTACCGGGCTGTTTGGTTCCTTATTACAAGATGGATTTGCACCGTAGTGGGTAATATTACTCTTATCATATTTAATTTCATTCTAATTTAAATTTAAAAAACAGTAATGTTTATGCGGCAAGACGTCTCGTACTATTCCAGACCAGAGGCCATTAATCATTAACAGAAGTTGACAAGTTCTTCTAACAAAACCTTGTAGCCAGGCATACAGATGGCAGAACGCTCAACACAAATATTCTGAGTTTCAGAAAAGAAAATTGTGATAATTAGAATATAGTCTAGGGTGTCTGTTTTGCAACATTTGGTGTTGCTATTGAAAAAAGATGACAAATTTATGTAAATTGTTAAAAAAAAATTACAAAAAGTAAAACAATTACAAGAGTAATAGTCAAAGTCCTACGCTAAACTTTTAATTAAACTAACTTATTGTTTTGAGTAATAAAAAGTGAGAAACTATATTAAAGGGCTTTTCTGGTATTTTGATCTAATTAGCGATCAGCAGTCACAGTACATTGTATGGGGGGCATGAATACTATTGCAAGCTCTCGTCATTACAAGTGAATGACCACTTGCGGTGGGCCGCAGCCTCTTTAATTAGCCTATTTTGGTATTGCCATGGGTAAGATCCCTGCTGATGTCAAATTGATTACCTTTACTATGGGTCAGAGACTTAACTAGGGGTACAGTTGAGGGGGGGATGAAATAAATAACCATGTTTACAAGTACGGTGGTGCCCCCTAATCATAAATATAGGCAAAACTCAGCAGACGACACTATTCCTTAAAATAAATCATTGTACAAAGACTAACATTGATATTACCGTCATATGGTGACCATATATTGGTAGATACTAGTCCTGCAGAACATATACAGTGGCATGTAAAAGTTTGGACACTCCTGATCACCACTGTTAATATGAACAGTTAAGCAAGCTCTAAAAGGGCTAAAATTAAAAATTACATATTTCCTTTGTATTTTAGGCAAAAAAAACATAATTTTTTTACTTTAAAAAAACACAAACAATGAAAATGGGCCCATGCAAACGATTGGGCACCCTGCATGGTTAGCACCCAGTAGCACCACCTTTTGAAAGTATCACAGCTTATATACGCTTTTTGTAGCCAGAGAATTCTTTCCACTCTTGTTTGAGGGATTTTCATCAATTCTTCCTTGGAAAATTCTTCCAGTTCTGTGAGATTTCAGGGTCACCTTGCATGCACTGCTATTTTGAGGTCTAGCCACAGATTGTCAGTGATCTTCAGATCAGGGGACTGTGAGGGTCATTTTAAAACATTCAGCTTGCGCTTTTTGAGGTCGTGCACTGTGGATTTTGATGTGTGTTTAGGATCATTATCGATTTGTATAAGTCATCCTCTTTTCAACTTCAGCTATTTTTACAGATGTTGTTTTCTTTGCATCAAAAATTTGTATAAATATCATTGAATCCATTCTTCCCTCTACCGGTGAAATGTTCCCTGCGCCATTGGCTGCAACAGAAACCCAAATCATGATTGATCCACCCCCATGCTTAATGATTGACAAGATGTTTTTTTTCTGACGTTTTTTGCCCTTTTTTCTCTGCACATACTGTACCTTTGATCATTGTGGCCAAATAGTTCTATTTTAACCTCATTGGTCCATAGGACTCATTTCCAAAATGTTTCAGGCTTGCTTAAATGCTATTTTGCATATTTCTGATGCTGAATTTTATGGTGAGGATGCAGGAGAAGATTTCTTCTGATGACTCTTCTCTGAAGGTCATATTTGTGCCAATGTCACTGAACAGTAGAACAATGTACCACAACTCCTGAGTCTGCTAAATCTTTCTGAAGGTCTTTTCAGTCAAGTGGCGGTACAAATTTGTATTTCTAATAATGCTACAAGCAGCTCTCACTGAATTTCCAGAATTTTCTTGACCTCCACTGTTTCTATCAACTGTTTACTTTGATATCTTCTCATAGCCTTCTCCTGCTTTGTGGGCCTCCCCAATTGTCAGAGTGCTAGGCAGCTGGTAAGAAGAACCCACGGCTGCAGTTTTTCGGCACAAGGCTAGAGGAGGCTGAGTTTTAATAAATCTAGAAAATTTGCATCACCTGGCCTTTCCTAATGCAGAACATGCCATAACCCTAACAGGCTAATTAAGGTCGGAAACCTTTGTCAAAGTTATCTGAGCACACAATCTCCAAGGGTGACCAAACTTTTGCATTGGCCCATTTTACTTTTTGTAATTTTTAAAATATAAAAAATGCCTCTATTTTTTTGCCTAAAATACAAAGGATAAGTGTCATGTTTAACTTTAGGTCTTTTAGAGATCATTTAATCTGCGACGTGGTTAACGGTTCACAATAACAGTAATTTTGATCAGGAATGCCCAAGCATTAAGAGATTACAGTACAGTTATAGATGGTGACTTTCAGAGGACATTGTTTCTGATAGAGGCATTCACTTTTCCCATCTTTTACATCTGGCCCAGACCAGCATGACAATTTCTCCAGCCACGAGTCTTCTGCAGAGATAACAACAAACATACATTTGACTTCTGACGTTTCCAGCACCATCCCCATTTATTCCCAGCCTGTGTAAAAGCCTTATCCTGTTGATACCCCAATCCTGGACCAATGCTACGGTATGTGTCCCTATTACTGTATCTGCTGTGGGGTGCAAAAACAGGGCTCCTCTTACTGTCCAACATAATAATGCCCCGTGTGCACCTCTGATGGTCACAATATCCTGACTGTATGTTGATACAGTTAATTAAACATAGCGGTCGCTCCGGGTGGGCACCTCTCACTGAGGGGCCCATGGAGATGCCTCTGGTTGTTAGGCTACTGCTAAATTACTCCCTTTAACGTCCCCCCTAAAATAAACTCTAGTATATATCATCATATATACTTACATTAACAACACTATTCAAAGAAAGTGTCTCATCTGAAAGTAACCTATTTTTAACACATTAAGTACTCCATATTTTTTTTTTTGCTTTGCTGCTTTTATTTTTTTCATTTCCTTGTTCCAGGAGCCAAATGAGGGCTTATTTTTTGCCAACTAAGTTACACTGAAAAATAAGAAAATTTTCCAAATGAGTTGAAATGGTTAAAAAAACCAAGCATAATTTTACCATTGTTTATTGGTCTATGCTTTTCTGGTATTTATTATGTGGTAAATATGACATGACAACAAGATTTTCCAGTGCAGTTGTGGAGATGCCAAACTTGCATACAACATAGTAACATAGTAACATAGTAACATAGTAACATAGTTAGTAAGGCCGAAAAAAGACATTTGTCCATCCAGTTCAGCCTATATTCCATCATAATAAATACCCAGATCTACGTCCTTCTACAGAACCTAATAATTGTATGATACAATATTGTTCTGCTCCAGGAAGACATCCAGGCCTCTCTTGAACCCCTCGACTGAGTTCGCCATCACCACCTCCTCAGGCAAGCAATTCCAGATTCTCACTGCCCTAACAGTAAAGAATCCTCTTCTATGTTGGTGGAAAAACCTTCTCTCCTCCAGACGCAAAGAATGCCCCCTTGTGCCCGTCACCTTCCTTGGTATAAACAGATCCTCAGCGAGATATTTGTATTGTCCCCTTATATACTTATACATGGTTATTAGATCGCCCCTCAGTCGTCTTTTTTCTAGACTAAATAATCCTAATTTCGCTAATCTATCTAGGTATTGTAGTTCTCCCATCCCCTTTATTAATTTTGTTGCCCTCCTTTGTACTCTCTCTAGTTCCATTATATCCTTCCTGAGCACCGGTGCCCAAAACTGGACACAGTACTCCATGTGCGGTCTAACTAGGGATTTGTACAGAGGCAGTATAATGCTCTCATCATGTGTATCCAGACCTCTTTTAATGCACCCCATGATCCTGTTTGCCTTGGCAGCTGCTGCCTGGCACTGGCTGCTCCAGGTAAGTTTATCATTAACTAGGATCCCCAAGTCCTTCTCCCTGTCAGATTTACCCAGTGGTTTCCCGTTCAGTGTGTAATGGTGATATTGATTCCCTCTTCCCATGTGTATAACCTTACATTTATCATTGTTAAACCTCATCTGCCACCTTTCAGCCCAAGTTTCCAACTTATCCAGATCCATCTGTAGCAGAATACTATCTTCTCTTGTATTAACTGCTTTACATAGTTTTGTATCATCTGCAAATATCGATATTTTACTGTGTAAACCTTCTACCAGATCATTAATGAATATGTTGAAGAGAACAGGTCCCAATACTGACCCCTGCGGTACCCCACTGGTCACAGCGACCCAGTTAGAGACTATACCATTTATAACCACCCTCTGCTTTCTATCACTAAGCCAGTTACTAACCCATTTACACACATTTTCCCCCAGACCAAGCATTCTCATTTTGTGTACCAACCTCTTGTGCAGCACGGTATCAAACGCTTTGGAAAAATCGAGATATACCACGTCCAATGACTCACCGTGGTCCAGTCTATAGCTTACCTCTTCATAAAAACTGATTAGATTGGTTTGACAGGAGCGATTTCTCATAAACCCATGCTGATATGGAGTTAAACAGTTATTCTCATTGAGATAATCCAGAATAACATCCCTCAGAAACCCTTCAAATATTTTACCAACAATAGAGGTTAGACTTACTGGCCTATAATTTCCAGGTTCACTTTTAGAGCCCTTTTTGAATATTGGCACCACATTTGCTATGCGCCAATCCTGCGGAACAGACCCTGTCGCTATAGAGTCACTAAAAATAAGAAATAATGGTTTATCTATTACATTACTTAGTTCTCTTAGTACTCGTACCTTTCCATTTTATGAACATCTATCGCTTTCTCATAAAAACTGTGATAAATAACTTCTAAATCTCCCTGAGGCAAGAGTAATGTAATTGCAGAGGCATTCATATTTATTGCTTTGGGGGCATAATATGCTTTCAGACCAATGGAGTGTTTCTTCAGAGACTTCTCTGGGGATGAGCACTTTTATTTAACAAGTTACAGGTTCTTTTAACCCCTTTCCAACATAGGTCATAATAGCACTCCGATGTTGGACTCCCTCCCTTTGATGTGGGCCCACATCTTTCCTGGTACATGTCAGGTGTTTTGAACAACTGACATGTGCCTGGAACAGCCGTGGGTGGAATCGCGATCCACCCACGGTCATTAACCCTCTAACACTAGGACTACTGGACTCGTGAACCCTGACTAGTACTACTGCAAGTAAGTAGTCAAAATGACTATACCAGTAGTCCTAGTGTTAAATGCCACTGCCAAATGCTGACAGTGTAATTTAGCATGTGCTTTCGGCAATCGTGCTGGAAATCCGTCCATCACGTGGCATGACAACCAGAGGTCTCCTGGAAACCTCCATGGTTGTCACTGTCGGCTTGCTGTGAGCGCCGCCCAGTGGTCGGCGCTCATAGTAAGTGAATAATTCAGCTACACACAGGTGAACTGATCATCGCCTGTATGTAGCAGAGCCAATGGAGTTATGGCAGCTTCTAGTCTCACAGGGAGACTACTGAAGCATGCCAAAAGTAAAAAAAAGTTTTTATAAAAAACTGTAAAAAATAAGGATTAACCTGATTGCTAAACGGCGTAGCGAGAAAAAAGTCAAAACACCAGAATTACTTTGCGACATTGCACTAAAATGTAATAACAGACAAATAAAAGATTGCATCAGCACCAAAATGGTATAATTAAAAATATCAGCTCAGCATGCAAAAAATAAGGCCTCACCCAACCCGAGATCACAAAAAATGGAAACCCTACAGGCATTGGAAAATGGCACAATATTTTCTTTTTTAGCAAAGTTTGGAATTTTTTTCATCAATTAGTGATAAGAAAAGTCTTGAATGTTTGGGTCTGGCAGGTTTTTCCAAACATTTAAAAAAGTTCAGTTCATATACCCTAACATGAACTTGGACCCCATTCAAATGAACGAGGGGCCCAAACATCCATTGTTTGCCACACTGTTATCTGCTTGACAGCATTGCAAACACTTCCTCTGATAGATGATGAAATCATTACCACCAGTCAGAGAGCCCGCGGTTCCCATGCTGTCAGATGACAGTGAGAGCCAGCAGCTGTGACCAGTGGTAAAAAGTTTACTGTTAGTCACAGAGGCACAGGCTGATTTGAGTACTACTCCCATCAGCCTATGCCTGCTGTCACTGATAACAGGCAGAGCAGACACCGCTAATGGCAGTACTCATCAGCTGGTGCCTGCGCTAAAAATAGATATGTTAAAAAAAATGACTTGGGGTCTCTTCTATTTTTAATAACCAGCACAGACAAAACTCACAGCTGGGGGTTGCAACCCTTAGCTGTCAGCTTTATCATGGTTGGTTATCAGGAATAGAGGGGTCCTGACTCCTTTCACCATTTATTTTAATCATTTAAATAGGTAATTAAAAAAAATGGCATTGGGTCCCCTTCATTTTTGACATTGAACCAAGTTAAAGCAGACAGCTGGGGGCTGCTATTCTCAGGCTGGTAATGGGCCACGGATATTGCCCCCAGCCTAAAAAGAGTAGCCCACAACCACCCCACAAAAGAAGCATCTATTAGATGCACCAGTTCTGCCACTTTGCCCAGTTCTTTCCACTTGCCTTATCGCGGTGGCAAGTGGGGTTATATTTTTGGGGATGATGTCACCTTTGCATTGTCAGATGACATCAAGCCCAAGGGTAATGACCCCATAGTCATATTGTAAATAAAAACATCGTTTATAAAGTCCTTTATTTGAAATAAAAATCCATACGCTGTTTACAAATTTATTTAAAGATAAGAAACAAAGTTATACTCGCCTTACACCTAATCTATTGAAACCCTAATCACCTGTAAAAAACAAAAAAATAGTAAACAAACATATCCCTCACCTGTTTGAAGTGAAAATGTCCCATGCCATAATCCATGGGGTTAACAATCTAGACAGTGCCATGATGTGACTGTCCAAGCTGAAAACCATCGGAGGATGGGATGCTGTGAGCACAGCCTCAGTGACTAGTGGTGACATCATCAAGGTTACTACAGGTTGCTGACATGGAGTATGGCATGGGACATCTTTACGTTGGGCAGGTGAGGGATAAGGTTTTTATTATTTTATTTTTTTTTACAGGAAACTTGGGCTTCAATGGGATGGACATAAGGTTAGTATAACTTAGCTTTTTTATTTTTATTTCAAATAAAGGAGTCTGTGTCTTTTAAGGACGGAGTCACACTAGCGAGTTTTACGGACGTATGAGTGCAGAAAATACGTCCATAAAACACGCCTAACAAACGTCCCAATTATTCTCTGTGCCCCTGCTCCTATCTGCCGTATTTTACTGATCAGTATTATACGGCTTTCTACGGCCGTAGAAAATCGCAGCATGCTGCGTTTGTCACCGTATTGCACAAAAAAAACACCAATGAAAGTCTATGGAAGCCAGAAAATACGGATTACACACGGACCAGCAGTGTGACTTGCGAGAAATACGCAGCGGTGTTAGAGAGAAAAGCTGGCAATTCAGTGCGGTGTACAGTAAGATCACACTGACAGCTTACAGTAGAATATGTAGAATAAATGTGCACACATAGAATAGGTATATATATATATATATATATGTCAGTGAGACACATATATGTATATATATTATTACTTCATACAGCGCTAGATAGCTTTAAAGCCGGTAATTCAATTACCGGCTTTTGCTATCTCCTTCCTAAACCCGACATGATATGAGACATGGTTTACATACAGTAAACCATGTCATATCACCTTTTTTTTTGCATATTCCACACTACTAATGTTAGTAGTGTGTATATGCAAAATTTGGCCGTTCCAGCTATTAAATTAAAGGGTTAAATGGCGGAAAAAATTAGCGTGGGCTCCCGCGCAATTTTCTCCACCAGAGTAGTAAAGCCAGTGACTGAGGACAGATATTAATAGCCTGGAGAGGGTCCACGGTTATTGCCCCCCCCTGGCTAAAAACACCTGCCCCCAGCCACCCCAGAAAAGGCACATCTGGAAGATGCGCCTATTCTGGCACTTGGCCACTCTCTTCCCATTCCCGTGTAGCGGTGGGATATGGGGTAATGAAGGGTTAATGCCACCTTGCTAATGTAAGGTGACATTAAGCCAGATTAATAATGGAGAGGCGTCAATTATGACACCTATCCATTATTAATCCAATACTAGTAAAGGGTTAAAAAAACACATTATTAAAAATTATTTTAATGAAATAAAAACAAAGGTTGTTGTAATATTTTATTGAACGCCCAATCCAATCACTGAAGACCCTCGTTCTGTAACAAAAAAAACATAATAAACCAACAATATCCTTACCTTCCGAAGATCTGTAATGTCCAACGATGTAAATCCATCTGAAGGGGTTAAAATATTTTGCAGCCACGAGCTTTGCTAATGCAACATTGTTCGTGGCTGCAAAACCCCGGGGAATGAAGGTAAAGTAGGTCAATGACCTATATTTACCTTCATTTGCGGTGAGGCGCCCTCTGCTGGTTGTCCCTAGATCGTGGGAACTTTCTTAGAAAGCTCCCAGGCTCGAGTTCATATGAGGACAACCAGCAGAGGGCGCCATACGGATTACATACGGAGGATGCCATGCGCAAAATACGCTGATACACCCTGCCTACGGAGGAGCTACCGACCACTATTTTGGGGACTTTTCAGCGTATTACGGCCGTAATATACGGACCGTATTGTCTTATGCCAAGTGTGACTCCAGCCTAAATAGAGGATTTTATTCTGGCTGTGTTTTTTTTATACAATCTTACTATGGAGTTAGTAATGGAGAGGTGTCTTATAGATGCCTCTCCATTACTAACCTGTAAGCTTGATGTCAGCTGCCATAAAACTGTTGACATCAACCCCATAACCATTACCCTATTTGCCACCACCACAGGGAAAGTAAGAAGAGTTGGCGAATGTTCCAGAAATGCACCTTTTCTGAGGTGGCTGCAGGCTGCTATTTTTAGGCTTGGGAGCCATTATCCATGGAGGGACCCCATGCTGTTTTTTTTTATAATTTATTAAAATGATTAAAAAAAATGAAGATCCCCTTTATTCTTAATAACTAGGCATGATAGAGCCATGATAACGCTGACAGTTGGGGGTTAATATAAATAATAATCTTACCGCCGATCATAGCTGCAGATTACTGCATGGGAAACACCCGATGTTTGAAGTCATGTTTGGGGTCCGTGACTGAACACAGGGTGTTCGGTACAGACCCCAAACTTTGCTGTTCGAGTACACCCATCTCTAATAATAATTTTAATATATTTTAGTGCTATAAAAATTTCAGAACCTTTTAGAAAAAATGTGGTTTGTGTTGCCATTTTCTGGGATCCATAACAACATTTAATTTTTTTTATCATATACCTGTGTGAAAGCTTGCTTTTTTGCTGGTGAGATGTACTTTATATTAATACCTTTTTTTTTGCTACTTCCATCGCTTATTAGGGAAGCGAGGCAATAAAAGAATTGTAATTCTGTCATTTAAATTTTATTTCTTTTTGACATTTAAAATACAGTTTTAATCATTTACAGTTGGATAGATCAGACTTTTTTGGAAACGATTCCAAATGAGTTTTACTTTTTTTAATTATAATTTCAAATAGGGAAAAGGGGATAGTATAAAGTTTTATATATTTGTAGATTGAACAGTGGAAAATCTATAAAGGGACATGTCCAATACAAGAGACTATTGATAAAATCCAGTTTGTCAGTTAACTCATATATTTCCAGAAAAAATATTAGAGGTACAGTACAAAGCAGAGAAAAAGAAGATTCCTTTGGATATTTATTTTATAGATACTACAAGGATTCACTAAACCAAAAATATCCACAGAAGACTCTTTTTAAGGCCGGGATCACACATATGCGAGATACGGCGGAGTCTCGCAGGTGAAAACCCAGCTCTGGCGCCAGCACTCCAGAGCGGAGCGTGCGGCTCCGTGTATTGCTGTGCTGCTGCACGCTACGCTCCAGAGTGCCGGCGCCAGAGCTTGGTTTTCACCTGCGAGACTCGGCCGTATCTCACGTATGTGTGATCCCGGCCTCATTCATAGCGCTGTGTCCCCTTTGTTTCTTGCATAAGGAACACCATTCAACCTATGAAAAAGAGGTCACCTGTAAATAATTGGGAGCAAGTAGCATCATTGCACGTGTTTTCTGATTTAGAGTCTGTACACAGGTTGCAGATTTGTCGCGTTTTTCTATTTCTAAACAGATTTGTTACAAAACTTGAATTATTTTGTAGTACCAGATATTCCTGAGGTCTCCTGCGCCCGTTTCTAATTTTTTCCTTTCCGATTTGGCGCAGATTTAAATCTGCATCATGTCAATTCTTTCATCGTTTTTGTTGCAGAATTTACCCATACGAATGAGTGGGGAAAAATTTGCACTGAAAAAACAAGTAAAAAAATGCAACCAAAAAAACGTGCTTTTCGGCAACTGCCTAGAAATGCAGAAATGTTTGCAAGTGTGCACCTATCCTAAGGAAAACACTCTGTACCAGACTATCTGGCCTCTACATCTACAGATAGCTATTGGCAATAAAAAATATAAAATGGAGGATAATAAATATTGGCACCCCTACTATTTCTTTAAACTTTTGTCTTATTTCCATTATTACTGGAAGGGAAGATATAACAGACACGGAGTTAAAGTGTCAGCGGAAAAATATGTGTCTTTCATCTATACACTCCTCGTTCTCAGAAAACGAATGAACTTTTAAATTGTCTTGGACTCCCTTAAATCATGAGCCCCGGATGTGTGTGTGGTCCAGCCCAGGCGAAGAACATTTATTTTTCCACAATGGTGCGGACAATATTTCTAGTTGGGAAAGCATTAAGTTACATATTCGATACTGTCAGATCAGATGAACCTCAGCTGCTGTGAGAGGTTTAATAAAAAAAAAGTATCAGACGTTCAATGCTGGACAAACACAGCAGGACTGCAAGAATCCGGAGTTATATCGTAAAAACACCTGTCTGACACAGAGGAGAAGTGATCTGGACCCAATGAGGAGTAAATGTTCAGGCATGCTGGTGCAGACCAAACATGGGGGATTCACATAAACAGAAGTGACGCCTGAATGTGCAGCTGGGCTATAGGCTTCACATCATAGCAATGATTCTAGGGGAATAAACAACTTCTACACATAGAATCTGAGAAATCGGACACATTTTTGGGAGGCAATGGGGAAAAAACATACTTTCTCAATTACTTTGTACGTCGCATTTTTTCCTATGCCATAAGGTAAAATAATTTTTCAGACTTTGATACAGAGCGATTTCGCAGTATTGCCTCTCTGATGCCAGAAACCATGAGACCCCCCCCATCCTGCTCTCCATCCTAGAATCCTACAAAATGTCCAGTTTTTGTTCATGGCTTCATATCTTTTTTCTGCTGCTCCCCTGAGTATATAGCTTCTTGGTTTTTCATAAATCCTTCATATGTTTCTAGAGATATGGTCCTTTTAGTGGTAATTTTTATGACCCGTATAAGGGGGTGTGGCTCACATGATAATAATGTACAGCAGTCCAAAGACTTGCCCCAGAGGATCCTGTGGACCACGACACCATGGAAAAGAACAAATAAATTAACCATAAATTAAACAGCTCATATTTCTGGAATTGTATGGTGATAAAAAAGAAAATCGGCATACTCAGCTATAGCGGGAATAATATGAGAGCACAAATTGGCCACTTTGGACCTGGTTATAGGGCCTCTTTAAGCAGTGGGCAAAAAATTTAAATCACATGTCCATTGACCAGAGGTGGGAAAAGCAATTGGTTTGTGCTGCCCTTGGAATTTTCTGCTTTGGACTCTTGTATGTGACCTCTATGTACACAAAGATAATTGAGCATCCAGAGAGTAAATCTGAGCATTGTACCTGCAGGTATAGAAATAACTTAACAAAAGTCTCATTATCATTCCAGACAAGATTTCAATTTACTGACAAATCCTGTATACATAGTAGATAACACAGTATCTACCATTCCCAATAGGTGATGTTACATCCAGCTTTCTTTCCCTCCATTCACAATGACCTTATCCAGATTAGAACACGCTCAGAAAAAATTCTGTACAAATTATGTGTGAGTATATTGCTGATGCCATGTAACCGGTGGGGGATATCCTTTAACCTGTGGCAGGGTATCTTATACCCTGTATCATGTGGTGGGGCATCATGCACCTTGTAAATTGTGGGCACAGTATTCTGCACCGCATAACCTGTGCTGGGATATCCTGTACTCTGTATCTTTTGGTGGCATATCATGTACCCTGTAACCACTGGAGAGGTATCCCTTAATCTGTGGTGGGATATCCTGTACCCTGTAACCTGTGAAGAGGTATCCTGTAACTTGGGGTGGGATATCCAGTACCTTGTAACCTGTGGAGAGGTATGCTTTAACCTTTGGTGGTATATCCTGTACCCTGTAACCTGTGGAGAGGTATCCTTTAAACTGTGGTAGGATATCCTGTACCCTGTAACCTGTGGACAGGTTGTTAGGGCTAGCGGAGCGCACCAAGTAATAGGGTGATAGATACGAGGTGCGTTCGCAGCCCGGGGTCCACCGTGCAGAGATACCTGGTGTAAGTAATGGCGGATGGACACTGAGCTCACACGTGGGTTAAACTTCATCCCATGTGAAATGAAAGTGAGCTCTGTTGCCTCACAGAGTCGCGCTGTACACAGGGACTGAAACCCTAACTAAAAGTTGTGCTTGCTCTGGAACTCTTCTGTGCTAACCGCACACATGAAGGAACCAGATGCTAAGCCAAGGCTAATTGCCCCCACTGATGCTAGCTGCCTGCCTGAGGGTACAGCCCCAAGGCTAAACAAACTCACACCACTTATATACAGTGTGGCAGAGTATCCACTGGCAACTGCCAAACACAAAAGATACTAGCGCATGGCCGTGCGGACATGCAAACCTTTTAAAGCTGTAGCAGTTCAGGACCTTCCTAGTGGATCAATAGGAGCTGCTACAGGACCTGATCATCTGACCCCCGACCTCCAATGAGAGGTCTTACCCTGGGCATCTGGAGCGCCCCCAAGGGCTAGGGGGTACTCGGTACCGGGTCCTTCGGTTCTCAAGGGGGATGTCGCGGTGGCTGACCCTCAGGAGGTCCAGGAGGTCCGTTGAAATAAGGGAAAGGTCTTTAAAGGGGAAATGTTTGTGACGCCACCTGTGGTATTCGGTCAGGGTGACCGATGCTGCTTAGGGGTCCGCTGGGGTGATGTTATGACAGCTAGACGGTATACCTTCCCACAGGTGAAGTATGTCCCCAGGGCTTCCCAATGTGTGGATGGTGGATAATGAGAGGCGCAGTGAAGAACAAGGACACAAGGTTGCAGTCTCTTTACCTTTTTACTGAAGGCTTCAGCGTCCACAGTCCAGAGCACCAGATCAGAGGGCAGGCAGAGTCCCGCCGGTCTGAAGGCAAATCCAGAGTCCCCTTATCCAGGTGGAAATCAGTAGCCTTCCTCTAGCACCTGGGTGTTGTAGTACCTTACTGCTGAGCCTCTTATAAGGTCCTCACAAATGTTGTAGATGTTCTAGATGTTATGTCTCTTTCTCTGTCCCCCTGATGGAAAGGATAGGACAAACCCGTATGACTGATGGCCTGAGGCTTTTTACAGGGACTCTAGCATGCCCTGGACCCACAAGTTGCCACCGTGCCTCCTGGGTATAGGGCGGATCAGTAACTTGAAATTAGCTGTCCTGCCGATCTCTGGAGCATGGCATAAAGGACTATTGCTCCCTCGTTGTTCCGGCTACCGGATCCTGCACCTCAGAAGGAGGCTCCCTTTGCAGGGCAGAACTCCTTCTGGTTTCCACTCCTTTTGCTATGACTTCATTTCTCACCCTCTACAATACAGTTCTCTGTTTGTGTCTCTTTCTTAGGATGCTGCTGCACGTGGGGCAGGCGCAGCTCTGTGGCCTTCTGTCTAGGCCTCTGACAGGATCCCACCCCTGTCAGGGACCCACTACATGAGCGGAGCTCAGCTAACAGGTCACTGGGAGAAGCCCAGTCAGCTTCTGACTAACTTCCTATCCAGACCACAAGTTTTACCTAATTGTGAAGAGTGCCCTAATAAATAGGAGCATAGCTCCCCCTGGTGGACTGGAGTATGAAGTGTGTTGCATGGTTTGTGATACCTGGTAAAGAGATCTCCTTTATTGCCTTCAAACATAACATCACTCCCCCCTAGAGGATAATGATATTACTGCAACTTCCAGGACCCTGGGGCGCTGCATATGCTCAGGAGGGGAAAAGCAGGACTTAGTCCCAGGAGTGCCTGCTCCCCACTGAACAGCAATAGTTGTAATGGCTGATCCTGGAAGGGCAGCAGTAACCAAACGTGCAGTATCTGTCCTGGCCAGGCGCTGGGACCGACGTCTCCGCTGAGCAGGCTCCACTGCAGCTGGAGAAGAATGGGAGGCTGCAGCGAACATAGCTAGAGATTCCCCCTGTGCAGCGGCAGGAACTCGACGCCTAACACAGGTATCCTTTAAACTGTGGTGGGATATCCTGTACCCTGTTACCACTGGAGAGGTATCCTTTAACCTGTGGTGGGATATCCTGTACCCTCTACCCTGTGGTAGGGCATCCTGAACTCTGTAAACTGTGTTGGGGTATCCTGTAAACTGTAACAAGTGGCGGCGTATCTGCCATATTCAGTGCTTCAAATTCTCAGCATTTTAAGAATCTAAAGAAGAAAATTGCCTTGTTGTCATCTTCTTGGTTCTTCACTTTTCCACATATAGATTGGTCTTTTGCATCCTAAAGTTCTTTGACTATATGACAATTTGACTCAAAAGTGATGTACTTGTACTTGTACTCTTATCCAGGCCCATATATATCTATGTCTGTGTCATTATATCTTGGGGATGAGCTTGCTAAAATCATGCTGCTTTCCACAGACTCAGCTTTGATGTTTAACCCATGACCAATATCCTGAACCAAGTGATCGAGCCTGCAACCTGAATTGTGGACTTCCGAAACCGGAATACTCTGTAGTCAGAGGCTGTATACCGTATCTGTTGCCTGTAATCTTAGTATGAAACCCTTGGATCTGAGCTTGTGTCTTGTATCCTGGGTATGATCCATTGACACCCAAACATTGCCGTAGATGCTGTTTCACTGTCAAAATAATATTCAACATGGTGGGCATTTGGACCTCTGCCTATGTCCAGATCTCTGTACCTGTATTTGTAATATCCTCTGCTCTGATACTTACTACCTCAACTCCGATATATGTAGATAGACTCAGCCACTCTCTACCTGACTAACTCTTGACTGATCCTGCTCACTTTAACTGGTTAACGATTGGTAGTGTAATTTTTCAACATGGGTCATAAGCAAAAGGTGAAGCCGACTCCAGAATTTAAACCATTTCATACCTCCTGTGAAGCTTGGCAAATATTATTATAATTATTATTATTATACATTTTTATAGCGCCATTTATTCCATGGCACTTTACATGTGAAAAGGGTGCAAATATAGACAAATACAATAAACATGAGCAAAACACAAGGCACTAACAGGTACAGAAGAAGGGAGGACCCTGTCCACGAGGGCTCACAGTCTGCAAGGGATGGGTGAGGATACAGTAGGAGAGGGTAGAGCTGGTCATGCGATGGTTCAGTAGGTTGAGGATCACTGCAGGCTGTAGGCTTGTCGGAAGAGGTAGGTCTTCAGGTTCTTTTTGAAGGTTTCTATGGTAGGTGAGAGTCTGATGTAGTGGGGTAGAGAGTTCCAGAGTATGGGGGAAGCACGGGAGAAGTCTTGGATGCGGTTGTGGGAAGAAGAGATAAGAGAGGAGTAGACAAAGAGATCTTGCAAGGATCAGAGGTTGTGTGTAGGCAAGTAGCGGGAGACCATGTCACAGATGTGTGGAAGAGACAGGTTGTGGATGGCTTTGTATGTCATGATTCCTCTATATCCAGTGGATACGGAAAATATTCAGGCCCCTTTAAATTTTTCACTCTTTGTTTCATTGCAGCCATTTGGTAAATTCAAAAAAGTTCATTTTTTTCTCATTAATGTACACTCTGCACCCCATCTTGACTGAAGAAAAACAGAAATGTAGTAATTTTTGCAAATTAAATAAAAAAGAAAAACTGAAATATCACATGGTCATAAGTGTTCAGCCCCTTTGCTCAGTATTGAGGAGAAGCACCTTTTGAGCCAGTACAGCCATGAGTCTTCTTGACAATGATGCAACAAGTTTTTCACACCTGGATTTGGGGATCCTCTGCCATTCTCACTTTCTGTAAAGAAATAGTGGACATCACAGGCTGGGGAATGGGTACCGCAAGGAGGTAGGATGAGATCAGTGAAGGACAGTTAAAATGACTGTGGTATTCAAGTCAGGCATGTCTTACTGCTGAAATGTTTGTAAGAAGTAATGAGCCACCATATTTCACCATTAGCCTCTGTCTCTGTGTAAAACAGAAGATGTGAACAGCAAGCTTTGTACCTGCTACCTACTGTCTACATGTTTCATCTTTTCTCACAGTACAGTTTATTTTATTTTTATGAATTAGACTTAATTCTTCCTTGCTATTGATTACATACTGTGTCTTGTTAGGGTCTACAGACTGAGTGCGAGACATCTGAAGGGACCGATGCCCAGAAGAACTCGTTTTTCTGATGACTACTTAGGGTCATGATGCAACACCTCGGCCCACACGAACCTTACAGCAATGTATATATAAATAATTGTCATAGTATAAAGCATTGCATTACACTTAATGCAAAGGAAGAGGACTAGAACTCTAGTGTTACCTATAGGAAGTAGCAATCCTAGAAGTCAATCTCGATCCTTTAACGAGCCTTGTCATGTGACTTAGAATAAAAGTCTTAACCAGAATCTCAATTTGCAGACACTGTGTTTCGGGGTACTGCCCATCATCAGTGGAAATTGTGAGATCTGGTTTGGCTGTGTGACAGGAGTCTGAAAAGGAACCAAGGGGTATTGATTCTCCTTGCGGAGACTGACATGTCAAGCATGCCGAGATATGGAGACTTTCAAACTGCAATGCACATATCATAACATTCGATCATAGTGTTGGACAGGTCAACAGGTAGCAACCATCTGTGATAAATGGGATGGCAAAAACATTTGTAATTTTCCCATATATAAACTATGACAATGGTTTGTGTAGTATAGCGGCATTGTACGCGTCGTCATCCAAGGTAAGGCCGCCTCAAATTTGTTTCACCATCTATCTCAGGTCACATAAGAACAAAGTAAACCTTGGGCTTGTTGCCCTTCTCTACGGGTCTTAGAGCAGGTTCATTTGACACCATCTTTCCTTGTCCCGTTCGAAAATCATCCGTTAGTCAGATATATTAGACATGTTGAACAAGTTAATTGTTCCTGTGAAAGTTAACAAGCATTGTCGTCCCTTTTATGTTATATTATGAACGTTGACATGACACAGCCTGACAAAGTACCAAGTTTATTATTTGCATGCCCGAAAGCGATTTCTGTTCAGCTGAATAAACAAGCCATGTAAATAGCTGGCAGAATATTTAGTATTCTAAATATTAGCTTAATAACTAATTCATTTGCTTTGTTCTAGACTGTCAGAATGGCGTAATGTTTACAGAATGTGCAATCTGTCAGCCCATAAACTAAGCAGAGTTCAAAGTGTACAAAACAAAAATGTATAATTCCCATCTGTTACTGGTTGGAAGTATCTGTACAGTATATAGGATTGAAACTCAACTTATGGTACTGGGGTATTTTTATATTTTTTTTAAGTGAAGTACAAATCCTACATTTCAAAGAAAACATGTCATAAAAGAATGATAACATAAAAAAACCTGAGCTAAACAAAAGTTTAAGTGTATTCTCTAAAAATATTTGCCATGTTTTTTATTATTTTTTATTTTCTATATCCCCATTTGAACATCAATCAATTAATAAAACAATTAATGATATTTTTACAATGGTCACTATTATTATTATTATTATTATTATGCATCATCAGTCATAGACTTATTCTGTCCCTATTTTTGGTATAGAAGCCTTGTCTAAGCATGCTCTATTCTGGCCAGAATCGCTGTGGATCCTGTGTTATCTACTTTATATAGAGGTGTTATCTGCCATTGTACAGTAGGGGGAGGAGGTGTGCTGTGACATCACCTATTGTGAATGGTGGATCCTGTGTTATCTACTATATATAGAGGTGATATCAGGCATTGTACAGGAGGAGGAGGTGAGCTGTGACATCACCTATTGTGAATGGTGGATCCTGTGTTATCTACTATATATAGAGGTGATATCAGGCATTGTACAGGAGGAGGAGGTGAGCTGTGACCACCTATTGTGAATGGTGGATCCTGTGTTATCTACTGTATATAGAGGTGTCATTAGTCATTGTACAGGAGGAAGAGGAGGTGAGCTGTGACATCACCTATTGTGAATGGTGGATCCTGTGTTATCTACTGTATATAGAGGAGTTATCAATCATTGTACAGGAGGAGGAGGTGAGCTTTGATATTGCCTATTGTGAATGGTGGATCCTGTGATATCTAATGTATATAGAGGTGTTATCAGTCATTGTACAGGAGGAGGAGGTGAGCTGTGACATCACCTATTGTGAATAGTGGATCCTTTGTTCTCTACTGTATATAGAGGTGTTATAAGTCATTGTACAGGAGGAGGAGGTGAGCTGTGACATCACCTATAATGAATGGTGTAGCCTGTGTTATCTAATGTATATAGAGGTGTTATCAGTCATTACACAGGAGGAGAAGGTGAGCTGTGACATCACCTATTGTGGATGGTGGATCCTGTGTTATCCACTGTATATAGCGGTGTTATCAGTCATTGTGCAGGAGGAGGTGAGCTGTGACATCACCTATTGTGAATGGTGGATCCTGTGTTATCTACTGTATATAGAGGTGTTATCAGTCATTGTTCAGGAGGGGGAGGTGAGCTGTGATATCATCTATTGTGAATGGTGGATCTTGTGTTATCTACTGTATATAGAGGTGTTATCAGTCATTGTACAGGAGGAGGAGGTGAGCTGTGACATGACCTATTGTGAATGGTGGATCCTGTGTTATCTACTGTATATAGAGGTGTTATCAGTCATTGTCCTGGAGGAGGAGGTGAGCTGTGACATCACTTATTGTGAATATTGGGTCCTGTGTTATCTACTGTATGTAGAGGTGTTATCTGTCATTGTACAGGAGGAGGAGGTGAGCTGTGATATCACCTATTCTGAATGGTGGATCCTGTGATATCTACTGTATATAGAGGTGTTATCAGTCATTGTACTGGAGGAGGAGGAGAGCTGTGATATCACCTATTCTGAATGGTGGATCCTGTGTTATCTACTGTATATAAAGGTATTATCAGTCATACAGGAGGAGGTGAGCTGTGACATCACCTATTGTGAATGGTGGATCCTGTGTTATCTCCTGTATATAGAGGTGTTATCAGTCTTTGTACTGGAGGAGGAGGTGAGCTGTGACATCTACTATTGTGAATGGTGGATCCTGTGTTATCTCCTGTATATAGAGGTGTTATCAATCTTTGTACTGGAGGAGGAGGTGAGCTGTGACATCTACTATTGTGAATGGTGGATCCTGTGTTATCTCCTGTATATAGAGGTGTTATCAGTCTTTGTACTGGAGAAGGAGGTGAGCTGTGACATCACCTATTGTGAATGGTGGATCCTGTGTTATCTCCTGTATATAGAGGTGTTATCAATCTTTGTACTGGAGGAGGAGGTGAGCTGTGACATCTACTATTGTGAATGGTGGATCCTGTGTTATCTCCTGTATATAGAGGTGTTATCAGTCTTTGTACTGGAGGAGGAGGTGAGCTGTGACATCATTTGCTATGAATTGTCAATCCTGTATTATCTACTGTATGTATTATGAATAAACAAAATTGATTCACTGTAAATCTAAGAGCTCATGCACATGACAGTATTATGAGTTTGAGTTCAATTTGCTAAAATATCAATGCTATGGGACTATGCACACATCATTTTTTTTTTACTTGAAAAGTGTCTGTCTGAAAAATCACTGCATGCCCAAGTTTAATACAATATTCGGATTGCACTTGGCCATGCAAGTCCATGTGTCCATGGAATCCATCAGACTTCACTTGGAGGACATCTTTTTTCTTCCTTTGTAAACGAGATGTTAAGATCTATGGGCCGAACATAGATCTCCCTGAGAATCTGCCTCCAGAGCTTATTTTAAATAAAAGAGGCAATATCAGTACGAAGCATGTAGTTCCGGAGATAAGACTGTCAGTTTTTACATGTCTCACACTGCTAACATCCCCTTTCATTTATAATAAGCTCTGGAGGCACATTCTCGAGGAGATCTATGTCCGCTCCACAGATCCTAACAGCTCATTTGCATATTATGAAAAAAGTGTTTTTTTTTTCTGAAAAAAGTTGGGTTGCAGATATAACAGTATCAATTTATTCCGTTTCCTATAAACTACATCACCATATAAGTGGTTTAAGAGGTTGATCTGACTCACAGACTCCTTTTAACTGCATTCAGACAGGGAAGTAAGTTATCTATAAAGAATAAAACGATTCCAGTACTATCTTGGTCCTGACGACTCAGGGATAAAGAGGGGATAAGAGCCACTTTGCCACATGAGAAGAAACCAATTTTGTAAGTGGTACATGATGGGTAGGGGGCCTTGTGACATTTTGGATTGCGGGGTAGAGGCTAAAAGTTACACGACTTTCATCGGAACTCTAAAGATGGCTGAATCTCTAAAATTCCCTTTCTCACAAGACAATTGTCTACAATTCAACATTAGTCCAATTTTGTAAAGAACGAATTCTACCATTTCTAAAGAATATTTGGGAATTAGCCGAGAAGCGTTTTTTCCACAATTACATATCCGGGAATTTTACAAAGTTCGCATTAAGCAGTATTTTTTTTTTTTACCTTTATGGGATTTCAGGGAATTACATTTTAACAAGTTTTCTTCCAGGGCGAGATGAAAAGCTGCAACTGCAATTATGATATTTTCAAGGTGAATGTCAGCCCACAAGTGACTGTAATCCTTAACCTCGGTATTAAATGTCACCACCTGACCACTTTTTTCCTGTCTTGGGAAAGCTTAACTTTCAAAAGCATCTTGGCACACGTGTTATTTTTTACCCTTTTCCTGCATGATGAAGAAACACAAAATCCATGTCCTCAGTGCAGCCGGAATGATGTGGTTGGTGTTCTTTGATTTTCGTGAAAGCCTTTGCTTAATCATCTGCAGTGAGCAATGTGCGCTGATAGACAGAATGATCTATAAAGAACGTTCTCAGACGGAGGTTTCCAAATCAATGCCAAGGGTTCTAATTGCGAAGCATAAACAAGAAATGTTTAGCTGCGTAACTCACCCCGAGGGTCGGCAGTTACCAAATATAGAACGTAGAGGGGGAAAAAAAAAATTCCATCTAATTTTAGAAGCGTCTGGGTTATTATTAAAAACACGAAGTACAATAAAAAGAGAAAAAAAATGCTGCCTATGCTAAAGCTGCATTCCTGAACATCCATCTTACTATAACCCAAGGCTGATCTTGTTTACTAGCTCTTTTTTTTAAGTATTACTTGAAATTCCTGAGTGCTGGAGGTCCATGCGGATAATCTGCCCATAGATTGGATGCCTTAGGGCATACAGAAAGCATGTTATGCCTAAATATAGCAGGACTTATAGTAATAACCTCAGCTGATCCTATAAAATGCTGTCTGCTTACTTATCCACATACTTAGCCCTATTTATGCCGCATTGACATTTTTATTTGAGTCTATAAATGGCAACTCAGTTCCGATACATCTGTATGTACTAGGGTTGAGCGAAACGGGTCGTTCATTTTCAAAAGTCCCCGACTTTTGGCAAAGTCGGGTTTCATGAAACCCGATCCGACCCCTGTGCGGGGTCGGCCATGCGGTACGCGACTTTCGCGCCAAAGTCGCGTTTTAATGACGCGAAAAGCGCCATTTCTCAGCCAATGAAGGTAAACGCAGAGTGTGGGCAGCGTGATGACATAGGTCCTGGTCCCCACCATCTTAGAGAAGGGCATTGCAGTGATTGGCTTGCTGTGTGCGGCGTCACAGGGGCTATAAAGGGGCGTTCCCGCCGACCGCCATGTTACTGCTGCTGATCTGAGCTTAGGGAGAGGTTGCTGCCGCTTCGTCAGAAGCAGGGATAGCATTAGGCAGGGTCCATTAACCACCAAACCGCTTGTGCTGTAGCGATTTCCACAGCCCAACACCACCTTCGGTGTGCAGGGACAGTGGAAGCTACATTTTTTTTTTTTCCTCAGCGCTGTAGCTCATTGGGCTGCCCTAGAAGGCTCCCTGATAGCTGCATTGCTGTGTGTACGCCGCTGTGCAAACCAACTGCTTTTTTCAAAGCACAAATCCTCTTGTTCCTTCCTTTCTGCACAGCTATCTTTTTGGTTTGTACACACTTTTTATTTAATTTGTGCATCAGTCCACTCCTTATTGCTGCCTGCCATACCTGGCTGAGATTACTGCAGGGAGATAGTAATTGAAGGACACTCCCTGTTTTTTTTTTTTTTTTTGTGGGAGATTAAGATTGGCATTTCTGCTAGAGTGCCATCCCTGTCTGTGTCATCTTTCACTCAGTGGGCCATAGAAAGCCTATTTATTTTTTTGCTTGATTCTGGTTCTAAAATCTACCTGAAAAAATCACTACATCAATCAGTGGGAGAAAAATATTGGCCTCAGGGCTTGTGTGCCACTCCTGACTCCTGTGTGCATCATCACTCACTCAGTGGGCCATAGAAAGCCCATTTTTTTTTTTTTTTTGCGTTATTTGGGTTCTAAATTCTACCTGAAAAAATCAATAAATCAATCAGTGGGAGATTAATATTGGCCTTTGGGCTTGTGTGCCAGTCCTAAGCGTGCCATCTCTCTCTCTCAGATAGTGGGCCATAGAAAGCCTATTTTTTTTATTTTTTTTTATTGGGTTTATAAATTTTCCCTGGAAAAAATTAAAATTGGGAGATTAATATTGGCCTCTGGGCTTGTGTGCCAGTCCTGAGCGTGCCATCTCTCTCACAAATAGTGGGCCATAGAAAGCCTATTTATTTATTTTTTTTTGGTTTTATAAATTCTCCCTTAAAAAAAAAGGGAGATTAATATTGGCCTTTGGGCTTGTGTGCCAGTCCTAAGCGTGCCATCTCTCTCTGTCTCTCAGATAGTGGGCCATAGAAAGCCTATTTATTATTTTTTTTATTGGGTTTATAAATTTTCCCTGGAACAAAAAAAAAAAAAGTGGGAGATAAATATTGGCCTCTGGGCTTGTGTGCCACTCCTGACTCCTGTGTGCGTCATCTCTCACTCAGTGGGCCATAGAAAGCCTTTTTTTGTTTTATTTGTTTTCTAAATTCTCCCTGAAAAAATCATTTTATTTTCTTTGGTTTGTAAATTCTTCCTGAAAAAATCATTTTATTCTATTTTTTTTTTCCTAAAGTCTCCCTGAAAAAAACAAAAAAAAAAAACAAATCAGTGGGAGATTAATATTGCCCTTTCTGCTTGTGTGCCAGTCTTGACTCCTGGGTGTGCCATCTCTCTCTCTCTCTCTCTCCAATTGTGGGCCATAGAAAGCCTATTATTTTTTTAGCTTGATTTGGGTTCCAAAATCTACCTGAAAAAATCACTACATCAATCAGTGGGAGATAAATATTGGCCTCTGGGCTTGTGTGCCACTCCTGACTCCTGTGTGCGTCATCTCTCACTCAGTGGGCCATAGAAAGCCTTTTTTTGTTTTATTTGTTTTCTAAATTCTCCCTGAAAAAATCATTTTATTTTATTTGGCTTCTAAATTCTCCCTGAAAAAATCATTTTATTCTATTTTTTTTTTCCTAAAGTCTCCCTGAAAAAAAAACAAAAAAAAACAAATCAGTGGGAGATTAATATTGCCCTTTCTGCTTGTGTGCCAGTCTTGACTCCTGGGTGTGCCATCTCTCTCTCTCTCTCCAATTGTGGGCCATAGAAAGCCTACTATTTTTTTTAGCTTGATTTGGGTTCCAAAATCTACCTGAAAAAATCACTACATCAATCAGTGGGAGATAAATATTGGCCTCTGGGCTTGTGTGCCACTCCTGACTCCTGTGTGCGTCATCTCTCACTCAGTGGGCCATAGAAAGCCTTTTTTTGTTTTATTTGTTTTCTAAATTCTCCCTGAAAAAATCATTTTATTTTCTTTGGTTTCTAAATTCTTCCTGAAAAAATCATTTTATTCTATTTTTTTTTCCTAAAGTCTCCCTGAAAAAAACAAAAAAAAAAAACAAATCAGTGGGAGATTAATATTTACATTTGTGCTTCAGTGATAGTCCTGCGTGTGTGGCATCTCTCTCATTTTTTGCCACCAACAACAGAGTGTGTAACATTGTGCCTGATTTTCGTTGTGGTCTCACTCACCTGTAAAGGGGTAGCTAAATCATACTGAAGTTATAGCTCACCGTGTAATTTGTGTGACAGCAACAAATACCGTTAGTTTGTTTACGTTTTTAAAACAATGAGGAAGTATGGTGGAAGAGGTCGTGGCCGGGGGCGTTCATTGTCAGCTGGTAATGAGGGTAGTGGTAGTGGTGGAGCATCAGCTGGTCGTGGGAACAAAAATATTGCACCTAAGTCTGGAGCTGTGGAGCCAGGTTCGTCGTCTGGCTACACAAGGCCTCGAACGCTCCCTTTTCTGGGAGTAGGAAAACCGCTTTTAAAGCCGGAGCAGCAAGAGCAAGTTTTGGCTTATCTTGCTGACTCAGCCTCTAGCTCTTTTGCCTCCTCTCATGAAACTGGTAAATGTCAAAGCAGCGCGTCGTTAGTGGATGTTCACGGTCAGGGACAAGTCGCTTCCTTGTCCTCTTCAGCAAAAACAACAACAGAGAAGAATGCAGCAGGCGACACAACGGGTTACTCCATGGAGCTCTTTACACATACCGTCCCTGGCTTAGAAAGTGAAGCAGTTAACAGTCCATGCCCATTACAAGTTGAATCTGACATGGAGTGCACTGATGCACAGCCACAGCCAGACTACTATGCTGGTCCTTTGACTCAGACCACAACATTGCCCTCACAGGGTGCTGATCAAGAATCAGACCCTGATGAGACTATGTTGCCCCATCACGAACGCTATACCACCGACCGACACGGTGACACAGACGAAGTTGCACACGAGCTACAAGAAGAGGTAATAGATGACCCAGTTCTTGACCCCGATTGGCAGCCATTGGGGGAACAGGGTGCAGGCGGCAGCAGTTCTGAAGCGGAGGAGGAGGGGCCGCAGCAGGCATCAACATCGCAACAGGTTCCATCTGCCGGGCCCGTATCTTGCCCAAAACGCGTGGCAAAGCCAAAACCTGTTGGAGGACAGCGTGGCCATCCGGTTAAAGCTCAGTCTGCAATGCCTGAAAAGGTATCCGATGCTAGAAAGAGTGCAGTCTGGCATTTTTTTAAACAACATCCAATTGATCAGCGCAAAGTCATCTGTCAAAAATGTTCAACTACCTTAAGCAGAGGACAGAATCTGAAAAGTCTCAATACAAGTTGCATGCATAGACATTTAACCACCATGCATTTGCAAGCCTGGACTAACTACCAAACGTCCCTTAAGGTTGTAGCACCCTCGGCCAATGAAGCTAGTCAGCAACGCAACATCCCTTCCGGCAGTGTAGGGCCACCATTTTCCGCACCACCTGCAGTATCTGTGCAGGTTTCTTTGCCAGGCCAAAGCAGTCAGGGTCAGGGAATCACCAGTTTCGTAGTAGGAAACACTGCATCTAGGGCACCGGTGGCAACAATACCATCTCCCACCGTCTCTCAGTCTGCCATGTCCACCGGCACCCCCGCTAGTTCCACGATCTCCAGCTCTCCAGTCCAGCTCACCCTACATGAGACTATGGTTAGAAAAAGGAAGTACTTAGCCTCGCATCCGCGTACACAGGGTTTGAACGCACACATAGCTAGACTAATCTCGTTAGAGATGATGCCCTACCGGTTAGTTGAAAGCGAAGCTTTCAAAGCCCTGATGGACTACGCTGTACCACGCTACGAGCTACCCAGTCGACACTTTTTTTCCAGAAAAGCCATCCCAGCCCTCCACCAGCATGTTAAAGAGCGCATCGTCCATGCACTCAGGCAATCTGTGAGCACAAAGGTGCACCTGACAACAGATGCATGGACCAGTAGGCATGGCCAGGGACGTTACGTGTCCATCACGGCACACTGGGTAAATGTGGTGGATGCAGGGTCCACAGGGGACAGCAAGTTTGGGACAGTTCTGCCTAGCCCACGGTCTAGGAAACAATTGGCTGTAGCCGTTCGCACCCCCTCCTCCTCCTCTTCGTCCTCCTGCAGAAGCGAGAGCTCGTCCACAGACCGCAGTCGCACAACCACTCCATCCGCAGCTGCCACTGTTGCACACCAGGTCTCCCATTATGGGGCAGCTACTGGCAAACGTCAGCAGGCTGTATTTGCTATGAAGTGTTTGGGCGACAACAGACACACCGCGGAAGTTCTGTCCGAGTTCTTGCAGAAAGAAACGCAGTCGTGGCTGGGCACTGTAGATCTTGAGGCAGGCAAGGTAGTGAGTGATAACGGAAGGAATTTCATGGCTGCCATCTCCCTTTCCCAACTGAAACACATTCCTTGCCTGGCTCACACCTTAAACCTGGTGGTGCAGTGCTTCCTGAAAAGTTATCCGGGGTTATCCGACCTGCTCCTCAAAGTGCGTGGACTTTGCTCACATATCCGCCGTTCGCCCGTATACTCCAGCCGTATGCAGACCTATCAGCGTTCTTTGAACCTTCCCCAGCATCGCCTAATCATAGACGTTGCAACAAGGTGGAACTCAACACTGCACATGCTTCAGAGACTGTGTGAACAGAGGCGGGCTGTTATGTTTTTGTGGGAGGATACACATACACGGGCAGGCAGTAGGATGGCAGACATGGAGTTGTCAGGTGTGCAGTGGTCGAAGATTCAAGACATGTGTCAAGTCCTTCAGTGTTTTGAGGAATGCACACGGCTGGTTAGTGCAGACAATGCCATAATAAGCATGAGCATCCCCCTAATGCGTCTGCTGATGCAAAGTTTGACGCACATAAAGGATCAGGCGTCTGCAGCTGAGGAAGAGGAAAGCCTTGATGACAGCCAGCCATTGTCTGGCCAGGGCAGTGTACAGGACGAGGTAGCGGGTGAAGAGGAGGAGTAGGACGAGGGGGATGATGGGGATGATTATATTTTTAATGAGGAAGCTTTTCCGGGGCCACTGGAAATTGGTGGCGCGGCAAGGCCGGGTTCTGGTTTTTTGAGGGACACAAGTGACGTGGATTTGCCTGAAACTGCCCCTCAACCAAGCACAACCGCAGATTTGAGAACTGGAACTTTGGCCCACATGGCGGATTATGCCTTACGTATCCTCAAAAGGGACACACGCATAACTAAAATGATGAATGATGACGATTACTGGTTGGCCTGCCTCCTTGATCCTCGCTATAAAGGCAAATTGCAAAATATAATGCCACATGAGAACTTGGAACTAATATTAGCAACCAAACAATCAACTCTTGTTGACCGTTTGTTTCTGGCATTCCCTGCACACAGCGCCCGTGATCGTTCTCACACGAGCTGCAGGGGCCAGCAGACCAGAGGAGTTAGAGGGGCAGAAATCAGAAGTGGCGTTGGCCAGAGGGGTTTTCTGACCAGGTTGTGGAGTGATTTTGCTATGACCGCAGACAGGACAGGTACTGCAGCATCAATTCAAAGTGACAGGAGACAACATTTGTCCAGTATGGTTACAAACTATTTTTCATCCCTTATCGATGTTCTCCCTCAACCGTCATTCCCATTTGATTACTGGGCATCAAAATTAGACACCTGGCCAGAATTGGCAGAATATGCATTGCAGGAGTTTGCTTGCCCGGCAGCTAGTGTCCTATCAGAAAGAGTATTCAGTGCTGCAGGTTCAATACTAACAGAAAAAAGGACTCGTCTGGCTACCCAAAATGTAGATGATCTAACCTTCATTAAAATGAACCACAACTGGATTTCGAAATCTTTTGCCCCACCTTGCCCGGCTGACACCTAGCTTTCCTATGAAAAGGTCTTGCCTGTGGACTATTCTGAATGCCTTTTCCAATCTCGTAATTCTCTGCACCTGATTGTCCAGCATACGACATGTTTACACCTCACTAAATGGCCAAACTCCCCACACGGGGCCGTGGTATCGACACTTGGCGACAGCACCCGTGAGAGTGCAGTTTGTCTGAAGAGGTGGGTGAGCCCGCTTTTGGTCGACGGCACTGCCACTGGGTCCCTCCTAGTACAATAAAGTGTCTCTGGCGGTGGTGGTGCGCACCCAACGTCAGACACACCGTTGTAATATGAGGGGCCCTGGGCCTGTACCGCCGGCCACAAGACAGTTTCCCCCCACCCCAGCTCAAACAGTGCTCTACCACTTGCAAAATTATCTCACAGCTCCACCAATGTTTAGGCTATGCGCTGACATCCTTCAATGCCTGCCACTGACAATACCACTGTATTGACATTTTTGTTATGTTAGGCCTTCGATGCCTGTCTGTGGTCACTCCTTCCACTAGGCCTCCACTGACCACACCACTGCTGCCCGTGTACCCCTGTAACCAATTTAAAATTGCCTACAGCCATGTGTTATTATTTTAGGCCTTCGATGCCTGTCTGCGGTCACTCCTTCCACTAGGCCTCCACTGACCACACCACTGCTGCCCGTGTACCCCTGGAACCAATTTAAAATTGCCTACAGCCATGTGTTATTATTTTAGGCCTTCGATGCCTGTCTGCAGTGACTCCTTCCACTAGGCCTCCACTGACCACACCACTGCTGCCCGTGTACCCCTGGAACCAATTTAAAATTGCCTACAGCCATGTGTTATTATTTTAGGCCTTCGATGCCTGTCTGCGGTCACTCCTTCCACTAGGCCTCCACTGACCACACCACTGCTGCCCGTGTACCCCTGGAACCAATTTAAAATTGCCTACAGCCATGTGTTATTATTTTAGGCCTTCGATGCCTGTCTGCGGTCACTCCTTCCACTAGGCCTCCACTGACCACACCACTGCTGCCCGTGTACCCCTGGAACCAATTTAAAATTCCCTACAGCCATGTGTTATTATTTTAGGCCTTCGATGCCTGTCTGCGGTCACTCCTTCCACTAGGCCTCCACTGACCACACCACTGCTGCCCGTGTACCCCTGGAACCAATTTAAAATTGCCTACAGCCATGTGTTATTATTTTAGGCCTTCGATGCCTGTCTGCGGTCACTCCTTCCACTAGGCCTCCACTGACCACACCACTGCTGCCCGTGTACCCCTGGAACCAATTTAAAATTGCCTACAGCCATGTGTTATTATTTTAGGCCTTCGATGCCTGTCTGCGGTCACTCCTTCCACTAGGCCTCCACTGACCACACCACTGCTGCCCGTGTACCCCTGGAACCAATTTAAAATTGCCTACAGCCATGTGTTATTATTTTAGGCTTTCGATGCCTGTCTGCGGTCACTCCTTCCACTAGGCCTCCACTGACCACACCACTGCTGCCCGTGTACCCCTGGAACCAATTTAAAATTGCCTACAGCCATGTGTTATTATTTTAGGCCTTCGATGCCTGTCTGCGGTCACTCCTTCCACTAGGCCTCCACTGACCACACCACTGCTGCCCGTGTACCCCTTGAACCAATTTAAAATTGCCTACAGCCATGTGTTATTATTTTAGGCCTTCGATGCCTGTCTGCGGTGACTCCTTCCACTAGGCCTCCACTGACCACACCACTGCTGCCCGTGTACCCCTGGAACCAATTTAAAATTGCCTACAGCCATGTGTTATTATTTTAGGCCTTCGATGCCTGTCTGCGGTCACTCCTTCCACTAGGCCTCCACTGACCACACCACTGCTGCCCGTGTACCCCTGGAACCAATTTAAAATTGCCTACAGCCATGTGTTATTATTTTAGGCCTTCGATGCCTGTCTGCGGTCACTCCTTCCACTAGGCCTCCACTGACCACACCACTGCTGCCCGTGTACCCCTGGAACCAATTTAAAATTGCCTACAGCCATGTGTTATTATTTTAGGCCTTCGATGCCTGTCTGCGGTCACTCCTTCCACTAGGCCTCCACTGACCACAACACTGCTGCCCGTGTACCCCTGGAACCAATTTAAAATTGCCTACAGCCATGTGTTATTATTTTAGGCCTTCGATGCCTGTCTGCGGTCACTCCTTCCACTAGGCCTCCACTGACCACACCACTGCTGCCCGTGTACCCCTGGAACCAACATCAGAAAATATAAAAATAAGTATTTTGCTTATAAAAAAGAAAATACTGGAGAGATATCAAATGCAGACATTTTAACATTAAAAACAAACACATACAACAAAAATCTGGTACAGTACTAAAAATGGCCACCAGCTACAATAACTTTCTCCTGCAAGTAGTTAACTGAAAGGTTTTTTCAATTTTAAACACAGATATGGCATCCACCGAGTGTTGTCCTGTCGCGTCTTCTTTATATTATTGCCAAGAAGATGCAAAACAATGAAAATAATAAAATCATTATTTACCAAAAAAATAGAGTAAGTCAAAACCACACTGCAAATAAACATTCATTACAAATAAAGAAGCAGGGCGCGTCCGAGGGTGAGTATATACCTAATAAGAATATAATCACCCTCGGACGCGCCCTGCTTCTTTCTGACAGCCTTCCTTCCTAAGAATCAGCCCTTCCGTGGTGTAGAGAGAGGGTTTGTTACACTCCAAGGTGTTCCCCAGGTTGCCTTTCCTGAGCTTCGATCTTCCGGCTCTCGTTTAGTAGTTGTTGGAAACTACGCTGCATTGGGCCTACAAATTGGGTATGGGGTGTAGAGAGATGGTGTGTTCCACTCCAAGGTGTTCCCCAGGTTGCCTTTCCTGAGCTTCGATCTTCCGGCTCTCGTTTAGTAGTTGTTGGAAACTACGCTGCATTAGGCCTACAAATTGGGTATGGGGTGTAGAGAGATGGTGTGTTCCACTGTAGAGAGATGGTGTGTTCCACTCCAAGGTGTTCCCCAGGTTTCCTCGCCAATGCTTCGATCATCATGCTCTCGTTTAGTAGTTGTTGGAAACTACGCTGCATTAGGCCTACAAATTGGGTATGGGGTGTAGAGAGATGGTGTGTTCCACTCCAAGGTGTTCCCCAGGTTGCCTTTCCTGAGCTTCGATCTTCCGGCTCTCGTTTAGTAGTTGTTGGAAACTACGCTGCATTAGGCCTACAAATTGGGTATGGGGTGTAGAGAGATGGTGTGTTCAACTGTAGAGAGATGGTGTGTTCCACTCCAAGGTGTTCCCCAGGTTTCCTCGCCAATGCTTCGATCATCATGCTCTCGTTTAGTAGTTGTTGGAAACTATGCTGCATTAGGCCTACAAATTGGGTATGGGGTGTAGAGGTGGTGTGTTCCACTCCAAGGTGTTCCCCAGGTTTCCTCTCCATTGCTTCGATCTTCATGCTCTCGTTTAGTAGTTGTTGGAAACTACGCTGCATTAGGCCTACAAATTGGGTATGGGGTGTAGAGTGATGGTGTGTTACACTCCAAGGTGTTCCCCAGGTTTCCTCTCCATTGCTTCGATATTCCAGCTCTCGTTTAGTAGTTGTTGGAAACTACGCTGCATTAGGCCTACAAATTGGGTATGGGGTGTAGAGAGATGGTGTGTTACACTCCAAGGTGTTCCCCAGGTTTCCTCTCCATTGCTTCGATCTTCCGGCTCTCGTTTAGTAGTTGTTGGAAACTACGCTGCATTAGGCCTACAAATTGGGTATGGGGTGTAGAGAGATGGTGTGTTCCACTGTAGAGAGATGGTCTGTTCCACTCCAAGGTGTTCCCCAGGTTTCCTCGCCAATGCTTCGATCATCATGCTCTCGTTTAGTAGTTGTTGGAAACTACGCTGCATTAGGCCTACAAATTGGGTATGGGGTGTAGAGAGATGGTGTGTTCCACTCCAAGGTGTTCCCCAGGTTTCCTCTCCATTGCTTCGATCTTCATGCTCTCGTTTAGTAGTTGTTGGAAACTACGCTGCATTAGGCCTACAAATTGGGTATGGGGTGTAGAGAGATGGTGTGTTACACTCCAAGGTGTTCCCCAGGTTTCCTCTCCATTGCTTCGATCTTCCGGCTCTCGTTTAGTAGTTGTTGGAAACTACGCTGCATTAGGCCTACAAATTGGGTATGGGGTGTAGAGAGATGGTGTGTTACACTCCAAGGTGTTCCCCAGGTTTCCTCTCCATTGCTTCGATCTTCCGGCTCTATTTTAGTAGTTGTTGGAAACTACGCTGCATTGGGCCTACAAATTGGGTATGGGGTGTATAGAGATGGTGTGTTCCACTCCAAGGTGTTCTCCAGGTTGCCTTTCCTGAGCTTCGATCTTCCGGCTCTCGTTTAGTAGTTGTTGGAAACTACGCTGCATTAGGCCTACAAATTGGGTATGGGGTGTAGAGAGATGGTGTGTTCCACTGTAGAGAGATGGTGTGTTCCACTCCAAGGTGTTCCCCAGGTTTCCTCGCCAATGCTTCGATCATCATGCTCTCGTTTAGTAGTTGTTGGAAACTATGCTGCATTAGGCCTACAAATTGGGTATGGGGTGTAGAGAGATGGTGTGTTCCACTCCAAGGTGTTCCCCAGGTTTCCTCTCCATTGCTTCGATCTTCATGCTCTCGTTTAGTAGTTGTTGGAAACTACGCTGCATTAGGCCTACAAATTGGGTATGGGGTGTAGAGAGATGGTGTGTTACACTCCAAGGTGTTCCCCAGGTTTCCTCTCCATTGCTTCGATCTTCCGGCTCTCGTTTAGTAGTTGTTGGAAACTACGCTGCATTAGGCCTACAAATTGGGTATGGGGTGTAGAGAGATGGTGTGTTACACTCCAAGGTGTTCCCCAGGTTTCCTCTCCATTGCTTCGATCTTCCGGCTCTCGTTTAGTAGTTGTTGGAAACTACGCTGCATTAGGCCTACAAATTGGGTATGGGGTGTAGAGAGATGGTGTGTTCCACTGTAGAGAGATGGTGTGTTCCACTCCAAGGTGTTCCCCAGGTTTCCTCGCCAATGCTTCGATCATCATGCTCTCGTTTAGTAGTTGTTGGAAACTAAGCTGCATTAGGCCTACAAAATGGGTATGGGGTGTAGAGAGATGGTGTGTTCCACTCCAAGGTGTTCCCCAGGTTTCCTCTCCATTGCTTCGATCTTCATGCTCTCGTTTAGTAGTTGTTGGAAACTACGCTGCATGAGGCCTACAAATTGGGTATGGGGTGTAGAGAGATGGTGTGTTACACTCCAAGGTGTTCCCCAGGTTTCCTCTCCATTGCTTCGATCTTCCGGCTCTCGTTTAGTAGTTGTTGGAAACTACGCTGCATTAGGCCTACAAATTGGGTATGGGGTGTAGAGAGATGGTGTGTTACACTCCAAGGTGTTCCCCAGGTTTCCTCTCCATTGCTTCGATCTTCCGGCTCTCGTTTAGTAGTTGTTGGAAACTACGCTGCATTAGGCCTACAAATTGGGTATGGGGTGTAGAGAGATGGTGTGTTACACTCCAAGGTGTTCCCCAGGTTTCATCTCCATTGCTTCGATCTTCCGGCTCTCGTTTAGTAGTTGTTGGAAACTACGCTGCATTGGGCCTACAAATTGGGTATGGGGTGTAGAGAGATGGTGTGTTCCACTCCAAGGTGTTCTCCAGGTTTCCTTTCCTGAGCTTCGATCTTCCGGCTCTCGTTTAGTAGTTGTTGGAAACTACGCTGCATTAGGCCTACAAATTGGGTATGGGGTGTAGAGAGATGGTGTGTTCCACTGTAGAGAGATGGTGTGTTCCACTCCAAGGTGTTCCCCAGGTTTCCTCGCCAATGCTTCGATCATCATGCTCTCGTTTAGTAGTTGTTGGAAACTACGCTGCATTAGGCCTACAAATTGGGTATGGGGTGTAGAGAGATGGTGTGTTCCACTCCAAGGTGTTCCCCAGGTTTCCTCGCCAATGCTTCGATCATCATGCTCTCGTTTAGTAGTTGTTGGAAACTACGCTGCATTAGACCTACAAATTGGGTATGGGGTGTAGAGAGATGGTGTGTTCCACTCCAAGGTGTTCTCCAGGTTGCCTTTCCTGAACTTCTATCTTCAGGCTCTCATTAAATTGTGGTTAAACGGAACAACTGCATTTGGCGTACTAGTTGGTTTGGGGCCTACTATCGGTGTCTGCCGCTCCTTGCTGTTCTCCTGGTTTCCTGTCCTGAAATTCCATTTTCAGGCGCTCGTTAAGTAGTTGTTAATGTTAGACTGCATTTGGCCTACTAGTTGGGTTGGGGCCTACTATCGGTGTCTGCCACTCCTTGCTGTTCTCCTCCACTGAACAAAGCTGTGCCGCCTGTTTACTACTGTTGCCAATTTTGAACTGCATTTCGACTACTTACTGATTTAGGCCTACTCTCTGTGTCAGCCTCTCATTCCAGTTGTCCTCCACTGCAATGCCCCCTGATTAGTCCTGTGTTACCAATTTTGAACTGCATTTAGCCCACTTTATTCTTTGGGCCTATATCTGTGTTTCCTCCTCATCCTGCCCATTGCCCAGCCAGTGATAGATGAGTCTGCTGGTACATTGACCCATAACGCAACATTTCCCGTGCACGCTACACTGCAAGATTGTGACCCTGCTGAAAGTCAGGTCCCCCTTCCCGCATACCATACCACCTTACACGGGGACAAACAGGAAGGTGCAGATGAAAGTGCAGGTTCCTTCATCAGGTGGGGGGAGGAATACTAGTTGGCGACGTCACTGGCACAGGGCCTCCCATGGTACGCAAAAGTGTTGCTGCCGGTGGGAGGCGCCCCCGCCGTGCAAACACACCGCTGTACTTTGAGGGGCCCTGTGCCAGTGCCAATGCCAACGAGTGGGCCCCCCCTGCTTGCTCAGGTTCACAGCACTTGCAAAGTTGAAATACTTACCTCTCCCTGCTCCACTGCCGTGACGTGGTCCAGATTTCCTGGGCCCACTAATTACTTGAACCAGCCCTACCCACCACAACTTTAGCCAAATGACCCCCAATTTCAAATGCCTTCCAATTATTATAAGGTAAATTACGCTTGACAAGCTTCATTAAGAAGAATGGATGGTTTTGACATTAAAATGGGCACTCTAGGTGTTTTCCTGGCCCCCACTCACTGCCGACTATGCTGCCCCTTTGACTTGCATTGGGTTTCGTGTTTCGGTCGATCCCGACTTTACGTCATAATCGGCCGATTTCACTCGACCCGACTTTTGAGATAGTCGGGTTTCGCGAAACCCGGCTCGACTCTAAAAAGGTCAAGGTCGCTCAACTCTAGTATGTACCAACTAATAGCCCCTTCCTGTGCATAAACTCAGCTCACCACGTAGACACTGCCAAACCCCACTAATCCCCTATTACATTGGGAATAAGCTGAAACAATACGCCCCATCTTCTTATACAGAATTGGACAAAGACTTCCGATGACTTCAGAATGGCAAAATAATCGGCTCTATTCTACTAAATGTTAGATTCACCTTGTGAAGTGAGCCCACAAGGCCCCAGGTCGAGGTGGGTGCGCATGGTTGGTGTCGCTGGCAGGGCGGCATGTTGGGAGCGAGAATCTGCTCTTGGGAGCAGCAGGACCAGACTCGGACTGGCCCACAGGGTAACAGGGGAATCCCCCGGTGGGCCCCTGTGCAGATCTGGGCCCCCAACCCCACTGTATGGGCAGTACTTGGCATAATTCACATGATTTACTCTGTACAGAAAAAAAGCAGCATTAACCAAACTACCTAGTTTATTATTATGAAGAGATATAGGTGCATTTGTGAATGAGGGTAGTATAATATTTGCATGCGGGGGAAAAGTGGGCCCCCAAAGTCAATGTTACTGGTGTGCCCTTGGCACGCCAGTCCGGCACTGAGCAGGACAGATAAAGTTAGCAAGTGTGGAAGCAGGTTAGCACAGTGTGCACAGGAGGTGGAGTACACCAAATTGGAATCTTGACTCAAAAACCTAAGACACAGATGTGTGCCCTAATGGGCCTTAATTAGGATCATGGAGATGATATCACTGAGTCATGCCGGACAACCTGCAAAACCTGATATGGAGCACAACATAAGGCAATGAACCGCGGTGAAGGAATCCTAGTCTTGGATATTCTGGACAGGTGCGTAACACTACAGCAGCCGTGATCCCCAAAACTCTAACACCCCTCCAATTCAGCTCAATTTTTCTGTCTGGAAAATCTGCCTATCTGCTCAATTCTTTAAGCTCTCCTACAAATTCATTTCAAACCGGTGACAATAAAACCCAGAAAATCACATTGCCTAACTTGTGTAAATTAATTTGCATTTTGCAGTGAGAAATAAGTATTTGATCCCCTACCAACCATTAAAAGTTCTGGCTCCTACAGACTAGTTAGACGCTCCTAATCAACTCGTTACCTGCATTAAAGACAGCTGTCTTACAGAGTCACCTTTATAACAGACTCCTGTCTACAGACTCAATTAGTCAGTCAGACTCTAACCTCTACAACATGGGCAAGACCAAAGAGCTGTCAAGGATGTCAGGGACAAGATCATAGAACTGCACAAAGCTGGAATGGGCTACAAAACCATAAGTAAGTCCCTGGGTGAGAAGGAGACAACTGTTGGTGCAATAGTAAGGCTACGTTCACATTAGCGTCGCGTCGCTGTTGCGTCGGCGACGCAGCGGCGACACGCCCCTATGTTTAACATAGGGGACGCGTGCGTCTTTTTGCACGCGTTTTCCGACACGTGCGTCGTTTTAGACGCTAGCGTCGGACGCAAGAAAACGCTACAAGTTGCATTTTTCTAGCGTCCGATTTCGGCAAAAAACGACGCACGCGTCGCAAAACGTTTTTCCGTGCGTCGCCGCTGCGTCGCCGACGCAACAGCGACGCGACGCTAATGTGAACGTAGCCTAAGAAAATGGAAGAAATACAAAATGACTGCCAATCGACATCGATCTGGAGCACCATGCAAAATCTCACCTCGTGGAGTGTCTTAGATCATGAGGAAGGTGAGAGATCAGCCTAAAACTACACGGGGGAACTTGTTAATGATCTCAAGGCAGATGGGACCACAGTCACCAACAAAAACAATTGCTAACACATTACGCCCTAAAGGTTTAAAATCCTGCAGTGCCCGCAAGGTCCCCCTTCTCAAGAAGGCACATGTGCAGGCCCGTCTGAAGTTTGCCAATGAACACCTGGATGATTCTGTGAGTGATTGGGAGAAGGTGATGTGGTCAGTTGAGACAAAAATTGAGCTATTTGGAATTAACTCAACTTGCCGTGTTTGGAGGAAAATAAATGCTGCCTATGACCCAAAGAACACCATCCCCACTGACAAGAATGAAGGATGTACCGTAAAATCCTGAGTGACAACCTCCTTCCCTCCACCAGGACATTAAAAATGGGTCGTGGCTTGGTCTTCCAGTAAGAAAATGACCCAAAACATACAACCAAAGCAACAAAGGAGTGTCTCAAAAAGAAGCACAATAAAGTAGTGGAGTGGCCTAGCCAGTCTCCAGACCTTAATTTCATAGAAAACTTATGGAGGGAGTTGAAGCTCCGAGTTCCCAAGTGACAGCCTCAAAATCTTAATGATGAGATGATCTGCAAAGAGGAGTGGACTTAAATTCCTCCTGACAAGTGCGCAAACCTCATCATCAACTACAAAAAAGTCTACCTGCTGTGCTTGCCAACAAGGGTTTTGCCACCAAGTATTAAGTCTTGTTTGCCAGAAGGATCAAATACTTATTTCTCACTGCAAAATGCAAATACATTTATATGATTTATACAATGTAATTTTCTGGATTTTATTTATGATATTCTATCCCTCAATGTCAAAACTGACCTATCTTTATAATTATAGACGGTTCATGTTCTTGTCAGTGGACAAACTTACAAAATTAGCAAGGGATCAAATATGTGTTTCCCTTACTGTATATATATATATATATATATATATATATATATATATATATGTATATATATATATACTGTGTATATATATATAATATATAAAGCTGAATGTGTGTGTGTATGTATGTGTGTATATCCGGAACATGACATGTAAAAAGTTAATCTAACACAATAAAAAAAATCATTTATATTGTTTGGTGTTAAAATGAATTCTTCCCTGCCGGGATCTGGATACTGAGATCTTTGTCATTTATGGATGGCGACTACTGTAATAGTACATCTGTCAGTGAGAACCTCTAACTGTAAAGTCTGTAGCCCTTATCCCTTTCCTTTAGAACCATCTTCTGTTCTAATTTTCATAAATCAGAGTAGAGCATTCACTAGCAGTGGCAAGTCATTCTGCACTATGCTATGTACTGTGGTACACAAAAGCTCCAGGAGGCAAACAGTCCACAATTCTAAATGAGACCCTTTTGCAAACATTCATTTTAGCCCAAAATATCAACTAAAAAAGCTCTGTAGCTTTTCTGGTCATTTAAAACATTATCCCATCTGGGTAAATCTTGTGTAAATTCCATACTATGTTCTCTTGGTTTCCCTTTGTAAGAACCAGAGAGGTAAGTCAATAAAAGAAGCTTTTCCTGCCTCTCTGGATTCAACATGACCCTATTTAATGTGACTAACTATTTAATGAAATGCCACTGTGGTAAAAATATTAGCTGATTGAGAGGGTTTGAAAAGTCTGACCTAGCTGGTCTCTAGTGCTACCATGGACTGACCATTAATGACATCATCTTGACTTGGTCAGGACCATGTGATGAAACATGAACTATGAAATACTACGTATTCCCAAGTACAAATTGTCTTTATTGACTATAATTGCCACGTATTCCAAGCAGACTGACATATAGGAATGCATTCTTTCTGTCAATGTTTCTTGTACCCAACAGGTACTTTCACAAGGGAATATACGGATGGTCATCTTGTATGGATTTGCTGTCATTATTTTCCCAATGGTATGTTAACAAATTTGCACCTGTACATGTTGGGGATAATTGGAATTGTCCAGCACTACCGAATGTACAGGAGGTAGCAAGCTTTGCTGTCGTACAGGATATTTTTGCAGTTCCATTACAGTATTTTATTTCTGTAGTTTATGAAGATAGTAGCAATATATTATATGGTGTTACGAGTAGAGATGAGCGAATTTGCTCGGGTTCCCTCTTATTCGACAAGCTATAGCACTTTCGGAATAAGCTGCAGATGAAACTTGGCTTCCTGGATCGTGCCGGCTGATCACCTCATCGGCGCTGAAGCTGCATGTGTCGTGGCGGTGTGGCAGTCATGACACATGCATAGAGAACCCAACAAACAAGCTCTCCATGCATGTGTTGTGATTGTGACACAGCCGCAACACATGCAGCTGCGGCGCCGATCAGCTGGAAGCCGGGTTTCCTCTGCAACTTATTTGGCAAGCGCTATAGCTGGCCGAATGAGAGGGTACCTGAGCAAATTCGCTCATCTCTAGTTACGAGTTCGCTTCAAATCTTGTCAATAATCGATAGGAGCTTAATCCTCTGTTGTTGGGTGGCACACAAGCTGTCAGTTAAAAAGGCAAGTAAATAGTTAACAATTTTTGGTGGGCAGTGTGTATTACTGACCAGCTGTTATTCCTCTATATGATGCAAATTAGGTCATACTGATTGGCAAAGTGCTGGGTAAACAGATCAATCATTATGGAATATACTCTATTCAAACTCGTCATTGACTTTGGATTTGTGCCAGTTATTAGCACAGCCTGACACTGATTTATTGCTCCTGATTTTTCTGACAGCCTTGAACACGGACTGTGATCTCAACTAGTCACCTGTCTACATTCCTGAGTTAGTCCTTGGTCCTGTCGCTATGGTATTGACCCGACTAGCTAACTAACTCCTTCTAACTTGCTCCACTCAGTGGCATTCATATTCCTTAAGACATGCTATGCGGAATGTCTAGTGTCAAGTCTGTTAATAGAAGCCCCTTCAAGAGATTCTAGAACGCCAAAATAGTGTACGCTAACAATATTTTGGTTCGCAAATTTGTCTTCTGTCAGTTTCTTTAACCTCTCGACAATCTACTTTAGTTTTTTTTATTGCCCCTTTAACTTTTTCATTCCATCATTTATAGTGTTCCCAAAGTTCATCTCACCTCCGAGTGATGGTGGTGATGATTTTGTCCATGTTTTTCAACATACTCCTTAATTATCATGAGTGTGTAACAGTTCTGGTCTTCTATTATTGCACAAAATGGACCATTTAGGCAACCCTAGGCTCCAGGGTCCTATTGCAAATGCAACCTTCTGTTATAGATAAAAGGACCCCTTGCCTGTTAGACCATTATGCATGTTGTGGTAGTTAAGCCTATTGTGCAGTCTCACCTTTTCTGAAGTTTGTCATATTTTCTATCATTAAAAGGAAAATAGAAAAATGAGAATTATTTATGTCAAATTCATAGTAAGTGCAATTTTTTCAGAGAGCTGAGATGTTACTGCTGACTTAGGTCGAGAGGTTATAATCCCTAATTTCCATTATGCAAAACCCATGCGGTGTAGACATTCTGTAGCAAAAAAGGAACACATTTTGATCATGCAGCTTAAAATACCACCATCACATTAGCTTTTATGTCTCGACAAAGCATAAACTGAAGCAAAATGACTCAGGGTAACAGTAATATTTTTCACTCAACAGGCCATCAAAAAAGGTGTAGACATCATAATGTGGCAAATCCAAGTTATTGGTATATTAACTTTTAGCAAAACCAAAGGGGGGGAAAAATGGCTTTATAAGAAGTCACGACTAAATATGTATGCCTAGTGGTAATGGACTGCAAAAGGAACAGAGGAACTTATCTGCAATTTCAAGTAGTTGACATTGAATTTATTTTTATTGACTGTGTTAAAGAAAAAAAAAAGAATTCTGCAGACATTTATAAACTTTCCTGAGTTGCTCAAACTAATTTTAGAAAAGTTGTTTTGCACTTTTATTATTTATGTCCCAGTGACTTCAAGGAAGTAGCGTTGCGAAAGAACAGGAAAAAACTTAGAAAAACACAATTTTCAAAGAAATGAGTAAGATGTTACGTCAATGCGATGCACTACGGAGGCTTGGTGACTCTAACACTATGTCCAAGGTGTGGATTGTGGCTGGTAAAAGTTTTCTAATATTAGAACACAACGCAACTTTTGCAATGTAAAAGGACAGACAGCTCTTAAAAAAGTCTGATATGATACGACTTTCAGGTTATTTTTAGCAATATTACAAGTATGTATGTGGCAAAATAATAAAAATAATAAACATTAATAAATATTATAAAAAAAAAGGATTATTAATAATAGAATAATTAACCGTTCCTTCCCAAAAGTTGTCAGTGAAAATGACAAACCGAACAAGAAGGGAATATTGAGAGATGTCCATTACAAAATCCTTGATGGCCTATTTTCGTACTATCGGTGTTTTACTGGCAGGATCTGTCCCTGACGATCATCAGATTGGATCATGGTTTTTATGGATAGCGCTCATCCCCATGTTATTCTATGGGGCCGTGCACATATTCGATTATTTCCTCGGACAGAGTCTGTTTGATTTAAAAATCGATGCATGCCCAAGTTTGATCTGATATTCGGATCACACTCGGCCATGCAAATCCTCATGGAAACCCTCGGACAGCACTTAGATGATATCCAAGTGTGGTCTGATTTCCATGGTTTGAAACAATGGAGAAGATGGAGAATTTTGGGGGGAATTATGTATTTCGGAGGATCAAGAGTCTTAAAGTGCCACTGGCCCAAACTATGCACTTGCTGTCCTGATACTTTTGTATGAGGCATCTTTGACGTGAAAGTGTAGGGGCACTTTAATGGGTTATCCAGGACTATTTTTTTTTTATAATGTGCCTAAGAACCAACAGGCAGGTAATTGCTAACTATCTGCTTGTTGTGCCCGATGCCAAACCCTTCCGGTCACAGACTGTCGGTAATTCAGCGGCATCCACTAGTTTCACAGCTTTTCTTATACTTTGCTCTGTTGATGGGGTCTGACTGCCGACTTTGCGTTGGTTGGCAGCTAGCTAACCGTTAACTACTGGCATGACGTCGACAGTCACGCCCAGTCAACAGAGCAGACAAAAGAGGAAGATCTGCTCTGCTGAGAATGGAGCAACTAAACCGCTGGCAGGAGCGATCAGTGATCGCTTTAAGTCGGCACCGGGTACAACTGATGGGTAGTTGGTAAGAACCTGCCTGTCAGTTTTTTGGCCCATATTAAAAAAAGTCCTAGAGACCTAGACAACAGTTTTAAGATGGGCAGATCCAGCAATTAGATTTGTTGGCGAGATCTTGCAATCGTCGGGCTCTTTGCCTTGGAGACTGGGCACTACTGAAAGACTGCAGTCGTGGCTAATTACTTAGGCAATTAGCAATAAACTATATAATTAAAAATGTAAGAATTCCTCTGTTCTTGAGAATATAGAGGGATTTTAATAAGAGATAGATTGCACTCCTCAATCCAAGACAAACGGTAAGAAAAGACACAATTGCAAAATGTTTCATTAAACTGTGTTTTATCAACTAATAGAATGACAGGTTACTAAGATGACCTGAAAATCTTTACACTCAAGTTTCCTGCGCTATCTTGTCCATTAGGCTAAAGTAAAGAATAAAAAAAGTGATTTAGACGCTCTCTGTCTCCTCTCACAGCTACAAGTGATATTTTCCGTTCTTTTTATTATTCTGTAAGTGATGCTTTTAATACTCTTAACCACACAAAAAAAAATCCAAGTTTGCAAAACATTCTGGTAAGAGTGACGACATGTCCAAATGTATTGCTCATAAAGACAATGCCAGTTGGGAAACGCTGCTGAAATCTCATGAGTGTCTGGCTGGTAAATTTGGCTACAGGTCATAATGAAGAGGCAGAGGAGTACTTAGTTAATCCTTTTTAAAATATTGAATAATGTCACCCCAGAAAATCATTGATGTGCGAGCTGCCAGGAATTATAATATCATATGATGGAAAAAATACGTGAAATACAATCCCATGGAGACTTTTCTCAATACCTGCAAATTTTACTACAGTAAATGCAATTATCTGGTTCCTGTGCAGGAAGTTTGGTCACTACATTCTCGATATCAATAGTTAATGTTTTTTAATATTTCTGCTTGAAGTTATTAAATGGTATACAGTTGTGCTCAAAAGTTTACATATCCCGGCAGAATTTTTACTTTCTTGGCCTTTTTTCAGAGAATATGAATGATAACATCAAAACTTTTCTCCACTCATGGTTAGTGGTTGGGTGAAGCCATTTTTTCTCAAAATATTGTGTTTTCTCTCTTTAAATCATAATGACAACCCAAAACATCCAAATGACCCTGATCAAACAAATATTTATCCCATTTCTTAATACCTTGTATTGCCCCTCTCTATCATCAATGACAGCTTGAAGTCTTTTGTGGTAGTTGTGGATGAGGTTCTTTATTTTCTCGGATGGTAAAGCTGCCCACTCTTCTTGGTAAAAAGCCTCCAGTTCCTGTAAATTTCTGGGCTGTCTAGCATGAACTGTGCGCTTGAGATCTCCCCTGAGTGGCTCAATGATATTGAGGTTAGGAGACTGAAATGGCCACTCCAGGACCTTCACTTTGTTCCCAGTGAAGGGATAGGTTGTCATATGCTGACTATCGCAGCTGACATCCGGCACTATGTGCCAGGAACGGTCACGGACCGCCCCTGGCACATTAACCCCCGGAACACAGCGATTAAACATGATTGCAGCATTTTGGAGGCATAGGGAAGCATTGCACAGGGAGGTGGCTCCCTGCGGGCTTCCCTGAGACCCTCAGTACAAGGTGATGTGCTCACCTTGTACCGAGCATCTCCTCCCTGCAGGCCCCGGATCCAAAATGGCCATGGGGCTACTTCCAGGTCCTGCAGGGAGGTGGCTTACAAGCGCCTGCTCAGAGCAAGCGCCTGTAAGCCTGGAGCAGTGCACGTCAGATCGCTGATCTGACACAGTGCTCTGCAAAGTGTCAGATCAGCGATCTGTTACTATATAGTGATGTCCTGTCCCTGGGACAATGAGATAATGTAAAAAAAATTATTTAGATGTGTAAAAAAAAAGAATAATAATTCCTAAATAAAGAAAAAAATATATTGTTCCCATAAATAAATATTGTTATCTTAATAAAAAAATAAATAAAAGTACACATATTTAGTATCGCTGCGTCCATAATGACCCATCCTACAAAACTGTCCCACTAGTTAACCCCTTCAGCGAACACCGTAAAAAAACGAGGCAAAAAAACCCTCTTTATTATCATACCGCCGAGCAAAAAGTAAAATAACACGCGATCAAAAAGACGGATATTAATATCCATGGTACCGCTGAAAACGTCATCTTCTCCTGCAAAAAACGAGCCGCAACACAGCATCATCAGCGAAAAAAAAAAAAAGTTATAGTCCTCAGAATAAAGCGATGCAAAATAATTGTTTTTTCTATAAAATAGTTTTTATCGCATAAAAGCGCCAGAACATAAAAAAATATAAATGAGGTATCGCTGTAATCGTACTGACCCGAAGAATAAAACTGCTTTATCAATTTTACCAAACGTGGAACGGTATAAACGCCCCCACAAAAGAAATTCATGACTAGCAGGTTTTGGTCATTCTGCCTCACAAAAATCGGAATAAAAAGCGATAAAAAAAGTCACGTGCCCCGAAGTGTTACTAATAAAAACATCAACTCGTCCCGCAAAAAATAAGACCTCACATGACTCTGTGGACCAAAATATGGAAAAATTATAGCTCTCAAAATGTGAAGACGCAAAAACAATTTTTTGCAATAAAAACGGCTTTTAGTGTGTGACGGCTGCCAATCATAAAAATCCGCTAAAAAACCAACTATAAAAGTAAATCAAACCCCCCTTTACCACCCCCTTAGTTAGGAAAAAATAATAAAATTAAAAAAAAGTATTTATTTCCATTTTCCCATTAGGGTTAGGGATAGGGTTAGTACTAGGGTTAGGAATAGGGTTAGGGCTAGGGTTAGGGCTAGGGTTATGGCTAGGATTATGGCTAGGGTTAGGGTTAAGGCTAGGATTATGGTTAGGGCTAGGGTTAGGGCTAGGGTTAGGGTTAGGGTTGGGGCTAGGGTTAGGGTTGGGGCTAGTGTTAGGGTTGGGACTAGGGTTAGGGCTACAGCTAGGGTTAGGGCTAAAATTAGGGTTAGGGCTGAGGCTAAAGTTAGGGTTAGAGTTGGGGCTAAAGTTAGGTTAGGGTTGGGGCTAAAGTTAGGGTTAGGGCTACAGTTAGGGTTGGGGCTAAAGTTAGGGTTAGGGTTGGGGCTAAAGTTAGGGTTGGGGCTAAAGTTAGGGTTAGGGCTACAGTTAGGGTTGGGGCTTAAGTTAGGGTTTGGATTACATTTACAATTGGGATTAGGGCTAAAGGTGTGTCAGGGTTAAGGGTGTGGTTAGGGTTATGGTTAAGATTAGGGTTAGGGGTGTGTTGGAGTTAGGGGTGTGGTTAGGGTTGGGATGAGGGTTTAGGGTGTGCTGGGGTTAGGGGTGTGGTTGGGGTTAGGGGTGTGGTTAGGATTATGGTTAGGTGTGTGTTTGGGTTAGGGTTTCAGTTACAATTGGGGGTTTCCACTGTTTAGGCACATCAGGGCTCTCCAAATGCAACATGGCGTCCGATCTCAATTCCAGCCAATTCTGCGCTGAAAAAGTAAAACAGTGCTCCTTCCCTTCCGAGCTCCCCGTGCGCCCACACAGGGGATTACCCCAACATATGAGGTATCAGCATACTCAGGACAAATTAGACAACAACTTTTGGGGTCCAATTTCTCTTGATACCCTTGGGAAAATAAAAATTTTGAGGGCTAAAAAAACATTTTTGTGGGAAAAAATATTTGTTATTTTCACGGCTCTTCGTTATAAACTGTAGTGAAACACTTGTAAGTTTAAAGTTCTTACCTCACATCTAGATAAGCTCCTTTGGGGGTCTAGTTTCCAATATGGGGTCACTTGTGGGGGGTTTCTACTGTTTAGGTACATCAGGGGCTCTGCAAATGCAACTCTGCATCTAAGTCTGCATTCCAAATGGCGCTCCTTTCGAGCTCTGCCAAGCGCCCAAACGGTGGTACTCCCCACATATGGGGTATCAGCATACTCAGAACAAATTGGACAACAACTTTTGGGGTCCAATTTTTCATGTTACACTTGGAAAAATACAAAACTGGGGGCGAAAAAATAATTTTTGTGGAAAAAAAAAGTAATTTTTATTTTCATGGCTCTGCGTTATAAACTGTAGTGAAACACTTGTGGGATCAAAGGTCTCACTACACATCTAAATAAGTTCCTTAGGGGGTCTACTTTCCAAAATGGTGTCACTTGTGGGGGGTTTCAATGTTTAGGCACATCAGGGGCTCTCCAATCGCAACATGGTGTCCTATCTCAATTCCAGTCAATTTTGCATTGAAAAGTCAAATGGTGCTCCATCCCTTCCGAGCTCTGCCATGCACCCAAACAGTGGCTTACCCCTACATATGGGGTATAAGCGTACTCAGGACAAATTGCACAACAACTTTTACGGTCCATTTTCTCCTGCTACCTTTGGTAAAATAAAACAAATTGGAGCTGAAGTAAATGTTTTGTGAAAAAAGTTAAATGTTTCATTTTTTTTATTCAAATTGCCTCTTCTGAGAAAAAGAGGACCTAAACTCTATTACGCCAGCTGTTGGAAGTAGCGATCCTACAAGTCACAATCAACCCTTTAACGAGTCGTGCAATATGACTTAGGATAAAAGCCAAATCAGTATCTCAATTCGCAGACACGGTGTATCGGGCTGTTGGCCCTCGTCAGTGCGAAGCATGAGAACTGATTTGGCTAGGTGAGAGGCTCTGGACTGGGGTCTAAGGGGAAACACCTGAAGGGTTTTGAGCACCTTGAGGGGTGCAGTTTTTAGAATGGTGTCACACTTGCTTATTTTCTATCATATAGACGCCTCAAAATGACTTCAAATGTGACGTGGTCCCTAAAAAAATGGTGTTGTAAAAATGAGAAATTGCTGGTCAAATTTTAACCCTTATAACTTCCTAACAAAAAATGATGTAAAGTGGACATGTAGGAAATGTTACTTATTAAGTATTTTTTGTGACATATCTCTGTGATTTAAGGGCATAAAAATTAAAAGTTGGAAAATTGCGAAATTTTCTAAATTTTCGCCAAATTTCTGCTTTTTTCACAAATAAACGCAGGAAATATCAAAGAAATGTTACCACTGTCATGAAGCTCAATATGTCTCGAGGAAACCATGTCAGATTCACCGGGGTCAGTTGAAGCGTTCCAGAGTTATAACCTCATAAAAGGACAGTGGTCAGAATTGTAAAAATTGGCCCGGTCATTAACGTGTAAATAACCCTTGGGGCTTAAGGGATTAACCTTAGGCCTTGTTGACCTCTCTCCAAAGGTAACGTTTATGGTTGTGGCCAAAAAGTTCAATTTTGGTCTCATCTCTCCAAATTGCTTGTTCCGGAAGTTTTGAGGCTTGTCTCTGTGCTGTTATGTGTATTGTAGGTGAGACAGTTTGTGCCATTTGCGCAGCAATGGCTTTCCTCTGGCGATTCGACCATGCAGCCCCTTTTTTCTTCAAGTGCCTTCTTAGGCTTCTTTCACACTTTCGTCTTCCAAATCTGCACAGGATCCGTCAAGACGATGAAATGACGGATCCTGTGCAGATTGTGGAAAACGTGTGCACTGGGCCCATCTTTCTGACGGACCCGTCGAGGCTATGTGCACCTGTTGTACATGTGTCCTCACGGTGGTTTTCCGCTGTGAAAACGCATACACAACACAAACAAGGTTAAAAAAAAAATTGCAGTATTCTCACCTATCCTGTGCAGCGATGCTCATGGCAGCTAGCGTTCCTAGTAATACATTGGGAAATTTCAAGAGAAGTCACGGTCTCGCGAGACCGCGACTTCTCACGAGATTTCGCAATGTATTACTAGGAACGCTAGCTGCTGGGAGCATCAGTGACGCTGTGCGGGACTTTGGTAGGTGAGAATATTGCAATGTTTTATTTTTTTAATTATTTTTCACATTATATCTTGTTACTAGGGTTGAGCGAAACGGGTCGAACATTTTCAAAAGTCGCCGACTTTTGGCGAAGTCGAGTTTCATGAAACCCGATCCGACCCCTGTGCGTGGTCGGCCATGCGGTACGCGACTTTCGCGCCAAAGTCGCGTTTCAATGACGCGAAAAGCGCCATTTCTCAGCCAATGAAGGTAAACGCAGAGTGTGGGCAGCGTGATGACATAGGTCCTGGTCCCCACCATCTTAGAGAAGGGCATTGCAGTGATTGGCTTGCTGTCTGCGGCGTCACAGGGGCTATAAAGGGGAGTTCCAGCCGACCGCCATGTTACTGCTGCTGATCTGAGCTTAGGGAGAGGTTGCTGCCGCTTCGTCAGAAGCAGGGATAGCGTTAGGCAGGGTCCATTAACCACAAAACCGCTTGTGCTGTAGCGATTTCCACTGCCCAACACCACCTTCGGTGTGCAGGGACAGTGGAAGCTCCTTTTTTTTTTTTTTCCTCAGCGCTGTAGCTCATTGGGCTGCCCTAGAAGGCTCCCTGATAGCGGCATTGCTGTGTGTACGCCGCTGTGCAAACCAACTGCTTTTTTCAAAGCACAAATCCTCTTGTTCCTTCCTTTCTGCACAGCTATCTTGTTTGTTTGTCCACACTTTTTATTTAATTTGTGCATCAGTCCACTCCTTATTGCTGCCTGCCATACCTGGCTGAGATTACTGCAGGGAGATAGTAATTGAAGGACAGTTCCTTTTTTTTTTTTTTTTTTTTTTGTGGGAGATTAAGATTGACATTTCTGCTAGAGTGCCATCTCTGTCTGTGTCATCTCTCACTCAGTGGGCCATAGAAAGCCTATTTATTTTTTTGCTTGATTTGGGTTCCAAAATCTACCAGAAAAAATCAAAACATCAATCAGTGGGAGAAAAATATTGGCCTCAGGGCTTGTGTGCCACTCCTTACTCCTGTGTGTGCCATCTCTCACTCAGTGGGCCATAGAAAGCCTATTAATTTTTTTGCTTGATTTGGGTTCTAAATTCTACCTATTTTTTTATTATTTTATTGGGTTTATAAATTTTCCCTGGAAAAAAAAAAAAGTGGGAGATTAATATTGGCCTCTGGGCTTGTGTGCCAGTCCTGAGCGTGCCATCTCTCTCACAAATAGTGGGCCATAGAAAGCCTATTTATTTTTTTGGTTGATTTGGGTTCATAATTCTACCTGAAAAAATCAATCAATCAATCAGTGGGAGATTAATATTGGCCTTTGGGCTTGTGTGCCAGTCCTAAGCATGCCATCTCTCTCTCTCAGATAGTGGGCCATAGAAAGCCTATTTATTATTATTTTTTTTATTGGGTTTATAAATTTTCCCTGGAAAAAAAAAATGGGAGATTAATATTGGCCTCTGGGCTTGTGTGCCAGTCCTGAGCGTGCCATCTCTCTCACAAATAGTGGGCCATAGAAAGCCTATTTATTTTTTTGGTTGATTTGGGTTCATAATTCTACCTGAAAAAATCAATCAATCAATCAGTGGGAGAAAAATATTGGCCTCAGGGCTTGTGTGCCACTCCTTACTCCTGTGTGTGCCATCTCTCACTCAGTGGGCCATAGAAAGCCTATTAATTTTTTTGCTTGATTTGGGTTCTAAATTCTACCTGAAAAAATCATTAAATCAATCAGTGGGAGATTAATATTGGCCTTTGGGCTTGTGTGCCAGTCCTAAGCGTGCCATCTCTCTCTCTCTCAGATAGTGGGCCATAGAAAGCCTATTTTTTTATTATTTTATTGGGTTTATAAATTTTCCCTGGAAAAAAAAAAAAGTGGGAGATTAATATTGGCCTCTGGGCTTGTGTGCCAGTCCTGAGCGTGCCATCTCTCTCACAAATAGTGGGCCATAGAAAGCCTATTTATTTTTTTGGTTGATTTGGGTTCATAATTCTACCTGAAAAAATCAATCAATCAATCAGTGGGAGATTAATATTGGCCTTTGGGCTTGTGTGCCAGTCCTAAGCGTGCCATCTCTCTCTCTCAGATAGTGGGCCATAGAAAGCCTATTTATTATTATTTTTTTTATTGGGTTTATAAATTTTCCCTGGAAAAAAAAAAAATGGGAGATTAATATTGGCCTCTGGGCTTGTGTGCCAGTCCTGAGCGTGCCATCTCTCTCACAAATAGTGGGCCATAGAAAGCCTATTAATTTTTTTGCTTGATTTGGGTTCCAAAATCTACCAAAAAAAATCACTAAATCAATCAGTGGGAGATTAATATTGGCCTCTGGGCTTGTGTGCCACTCCTGACTCCTGTGAGCGTCATCTTTCACTCAGTGGGCCCTAGAAAGCCTATTTTTTGTTTTATTTGTTTTCTAAATTCTCCCTGAAAAAATCATTTTATTTTCTTTGGTTTCTAAATTATTCCTGAAAAAAATCATTTTTTTTGTATTTTTTTTTCTCTAAAGTCTCCCTGAAAAAAAAAAAAAAAAAAAAAATCTGTGGGAGATTCATATTGCCCCTTCTGCTTGTGTGCCAGTCTTGACTCCTGGGTGTACCATCTCTCTCTCTCTCCCCAATTGTGGGCCATAGAAAGCCTATTAATTTTTTTGCTTGATTTGGGTTCCAAAATCTACCAAAAATAATCACTAAATCAATCAGTGGGAGATTAATATTGGCCTCTGGGCTTGTCTGCCACTCCTGACTCCTGTGTGCGTCATCTGTCACTCAGTGGGCCCTAGAAAGCCTATTTTTTGTTTTATTTGTTTTCTAAATTCTCCCTGAAAAAATCATTTTATTTTCTTTGGTTTCTAAATTATTCCTGAAAAAAATCATTTTTTTTGTATTTTTTTTCTCTAAAGTCTCCCTGAAAGAAAAAAAAAAAATCTGTGGGAGATTCATATTGCCCCTTCTGCTTGTGTGCCAGTCTTGACTCCTGGGTGTGCCATCTCTCTCTCTCTCCCCAATTGTGGGCCATAGAAAGCCTATTAATTTTTTTGCTTGATTTGGGTTCCAAAATCTACCAAAAAAAATAACTAAATCAATCGGTGGGAGATTAATATTGGCCTCTGGGCTTGTGTGCCACTCCTGACTCCTGTGTGCGTCCTCTCTCACTCAGTGGGCCCTACAAAGCCTTTTTTTTTTTTTTTTTTCCTAAATTCTCCCTGAAACAATCATTTCATTTTATTTGTTTTATAAATTCTTCTGTAAAAAATAATTTTTTTTTAATTTTTTTTTTTTCTGAAGTCTCCCTTTTAGAAAAAACAAACACAAATCAGTGGGAGATAAATATTTACATTTGCGCTTCAGTGACAGTCCTGCGTGTGTGCCATCTCATTTGTTGCCAACAACAACAGAGTGTGTAACATTGTGGCTGATTTTCGTTGTGGTTTCACCCACCTGTAAAGGGGTAGCTAAATCATACTGAAGTTATAGCTCACCGTGTAAGTTGTGTGACAGCAACAAATACCGTTCGTTTGGTAACGTTTTTAAAACAATGAGGAAGTCTGGTGGAAGAGGTCGTGGCCGGGGGCGTTCATTGTCAGCTGGTAATGAGGGTAGTGGTAGTGGTGGAGCATCAGCTGGTCGTGGGGAAAAAAAATATTGCACCTAAGTCTGGAGCTGTGGAGCCAGGTTCGTCGTCTGGCTACACAAGGCCTCGAACCCTCCCTTTTCTGGGAGTAGGAAAACCGCTTTTAAAGCCGGAGCATCAAGAGCAAGTTTTGGCTTATCTTGCTGACTCAGCCTCTAGCTCTTTTGCCTCCTCTCGTGAAACTGGTAAAAGTAAAAGCAGCGCGTCGTTAGTGGATGTTCACGGTCAGGGACAAGTCGCTTCCTTGTCCTCTTCAGCAAAAACAACAACAGAGAAGAATGCAGCAGGCGACACAACGGGTTACTCCATGGAGCTCTTTACACATACCGTCCCTGGCTTAGAAAGTGAAGCAGTTAACAGTCCATGCCCATTACAAGTTGAATCTGACATGGAGTGCACTGATGCACAGCCACAGCCAGACTACTATGCTGGTCCTTTGACTCAGACCACAACATTGCCCTCGCAGGGTGCTGATCAAGAATCAGACCCTGATGAGACTATGTTGCCCCATCACGAACGCTATACCACCGACCGACACGGTGACACAGACGAAGTTGCACACGAGCTACAAGAAGAGGTAATAGATGACCCAGTTCTTGACCCCGATTGGCAGCCATTGGGGGAACAGGGTGCAGGCGGCAGCAGTTCTGAAGCGGAGGAGGAGGGGCCGCAGCAGGCATCAACATCGCAACAGGTTCCATCTGCCGGGCCCGTATCTTGGCCAAAACGCGTGGCAAAGTCAAAACCTGTTGGAGGACAGCGTGGCCATCCGGTTAAAGCTCAGTCTGCAATGCCTGAAAAGGTATCCGATGCTAGAAAGAGTGCAGTCTGGCATTTTTTTAAACAACATCCAATTGATCAGCACAAAGTAATCTGTCAAAAATGTTCAACTACCTTAAGCAGAGGGCAGAATCTGAAAAGTCTCAATACAAGTTGCATGCATAGACATTTAACCACCATGCATTTGCAAGCTTGGACTAACTACCAAACGTCCCTTAAGGTTGTAGCACCCTCGGCCAATGAAGCTACTCATCAACGCAACATCCCTTCCGGCAGTGTAGGGCCACCATTTTCTGCACCACCTGCAGTATCTGTGCAGGTTTCTTTGCCAGGCCAAAGCAGTCAGGGTCAGGGAATCTCCAGTTTCGTAGTAGGAAACACTGCATCTAGGGCACCGGCGGCAACAATACCATCTCCCACCGTCTCTCAGTCTGCCATGTCCACCGGCACCCCCGCTAGTTCCACGATCTCCAGCTCTCCAGTCCAGCTCACCCTACATGAGACTATGGTTAGAAAAAGGAAGTACTTAGCCTCGCATCCGCGTACACAGGGTTTGAACGCCCACATAGCTAGACTAATCTCGTTAGAGATGATGCCCTACCGGTTAGTTGAAAGCGAAGCTTTCAAAGACCTGATGGACTACACTGTACCACGCTACGAGCTACCCAGTCGACACTTTTTTTCCAGAAAAGCCATCCCAGCCCTCCACCAGCATGTTAAAGAGCGCATCGTCCATGCACTCAGGCAATCTGTGAGCACAAAGGTGCACCTGACAACAGATGCATGGACCAGTAGGCATGGCCAGGGACGTTACGTGTCCATCACGTCACACTGGGTAAATGTGGTGGATTCAGGGTCCACAGGGGACAGCAAGTTTGGGACAGTTCTGCCTAGCCCACGGTCTAGGAAACAGTTGGCTGTAGCCGTTCGCACCCCCTCCTCCTCCTCCTCCTCCTCGTCCTCCTGCAGAAGCGAGAGCTCGTCCACAGACCGCAGTCGCACAACCACTCCATCCGCAGCTGCCACTGTTGCACACCAGGTCTCCCATTATGGGGCAGCTACTGGCAAACGTCAGCAGGCTGTATTGGCTATGTAGTGTTTGGGCGACAACAGACACACCGCGGAAGTTCTGTCCGAGTTCTTGCAGCAAGAAACGCAGTCGTGGCTGGGCACTGTAGATCTTGAGGCAGGCAAGGTAGTGAGTGATAACGGAAGGAATTTCATGGCTGCCATCTCCCTTTCCCAACTGAAACACATTCCTTGCCTGGCTCACACCTTAAACCTGGTGGTGCAGTGCTTCCTGAAAAGTTATCCGGGGTTATCCGACCTGCTCCTCAAAGTGCGTGGACTTTGCGCACATATCCGCCGTTCGCCTGTACACTCCAGCCGTATGCAGACCTATCAGCGTTCTTTGAACCTTCCCCAGCATCGCCTAATCATAGACGTTGTTACAAGGTGGAACTCAACACTGCACATGCTTCAGAGACTGTGCGAACAGAGGCGGGCTGTTATGTTTTTGTGGGAGGATACACATACACGGGCAGGCAGTAGGATGGCAGACATGGAGTTGTCAGGTGTGCAGTGGTCAAAGATTCAAGACATGTGTCAAGTCCTTCAGTGTTTTGAGGAATGCACACGGCTGGTTAGTGCAGACAACGCCATAATAAGCATGAGCATCCCCCTAATGTGTCTGCTGATGCAAAGTTTGACGCACCTAAAGGATCAGGCGTCTGCACCAGAGGAAGAGGAAAGCCTTGATGACAGTCAGCCATTGTCTGGTCAGGGCAGTGTACAGGACGAGGTAGCGGGCGAAGAGGAGGTGGAGGATGAGGAGGATGATGGGGATGAGTATATTTTTAATGAGGAAGCTTTCCCGGGGTCATTGGAAATTGGTGGCGTGGCAAGGGCGGGTTCTGGTTTTTTGAGGGACACAAGTGACGTAGATTTGCCTGCAACTGCCCCTCAACCAAGCACAACCGCAGATTTGACAACTGGAACTTTGGCCCACATGGCGGATTATGCCTTGCGTATCCTCAAAAGGGACACACGCATTACAAAAATGATGAACGATGACGATTACTGGTTGGCCTGCCTCCTTGATCCTCGCTATAAAGGCAAATTGCAAAATATTATGCCACATGAGAACTTGGAACTAATATTAGCAACAAAACAATCAACTCTTGTTGACCGTTTGCTTCTGGCATTCCCTGCACACAGCGCCCGTGATCGTTCTCACACGAGCTCCAGGGACCAGCAGACCAGAGGTGTTAGAGGGGCAGAAATCAGAAGTGGCGTTGGCCAGAGGGGTTTTCTGACCAGGTTGTGGAGTGATTTTGCTATGACCGCAGACAGGACAGGTACTGCAGCATCAATTCAAAGTGACAGGAGACAACATTTGTCCAGTATGGTTACAAACTATTTTTCATCCCTTATCGACGTTCTCCCTCAACCGTCATTCCCATTTGATTACTGGGCATCCAAATTAGACACCTGGCCAGAATTGGCAGAATATGCATTGCAGGAGCTTGCTTGCCCGGCAGCTAGTGTCCTATCAGAAAGAGTATTCAGTGCTGCAGGTTCAATACTAACTGAAAAAAGGACTCGTCTGGCTACCCAAAATGTAGATGATCTAACCTTCATTAAAATGAACCACAACTGGATTTCGAAATCTTTTGCCCCACCTTGCCCGGCTGACACCTAACTTTCCTATGAAAAGGTCTTGCCTGTGGACTCTTCTGAATGACTTTTCCAATCTCGTAATTTTCTGCACCTGATTGTCCAGCATACGACATGTTTACTCCTAACAAAATGGCCAAACTCCCCACACGGGGCCGTGGTATCGCCACTTTGCGCCAGCACCCGTGAGAGTGCTGTTTGTCTGAAGAGGTGGGTGTGCCCGCTTTTGGTCGACGGCACTGCCACTGGGTCCCTCATAGTACAATAAAGTGTCTCTGGCGGTGGTGGTGCGCACCCAACGTCAGACACACCATTGTAATATGAGGGGCCCTGGGCCTGTACCGCCGGCCACAAGACAGTTCCCCCCCCCAGCTCAAACAGTGCTCTACCACTAGCAAAATTATCTCTCACAGCTTCACCAATGTTTAGTCTATGCGCTGACATCCTTCAATGCCTGGCACTGACAATACCATTGTTTTGACATTTTTGTTATGTTAGGCCTTCGAAGCCTGTCTGCGGTCCGTTCTTTCTACAACTACTACACTGACCAGGCCACTGCTGGCCGTGTTCCCCTGGAACCAATTTAAACTTGCCTACAGCCAGCCCAATTTTGTTATGTTAGGCCTTCTTAGCCTGTCTGCCGTCACTCCTTCCACTAGACTTCCACTGACCAGACCACTGTTGCCCGTGTACCCCTGGAACCAATTTGAAATTGCCAACAGCCAAATGTTATTATGTTAGGCCTTTGATGCCTGTCTGCCTTCACTCCTTCCACTAGACTTCCACTGACCAGACCACTGTTGCCCGTGTACCCCTGAAACCAATTTTAAATTGCCAACAGCCCAATGTTATGATGTTAGGCCTTTGATGCCTGTCTGCCGTCACTCCTTCCACTAGGCCTCCACTGACCTGTCTACTGCTGCCCGTGTTCCCATGGAACCAATTGTAAATTGCCTACAGCCAGCCCATTTTATTATGTTAGGCCTTCGAAGCCTGTCTGCGGTCCCTCCTTCCACTAGGCCTCCACTTACCTGTCTACTGCTGCCCGTGTTCCCCTGGAACCAATTTTAAATTGCCTACAGGCAGCCCAATTTATTATGTTAGGCCTTCGAAGCCTGTCTGCGGTCCCTCCTTCCACTAGGCCTCCACTTACCTGTCTACTGCTGCCCGTGTTCCCCTGGAACCAATTTTAAATTGCCTACAGCCAGCCCATTTTATTATGTTAGGCCTTCGAAGCCTGTCTGCGGTCCCTCCTTCCACTAGGCCTCCACTGACCTGTCTACTGCTGCCCGTGTTCCCCTGGAACCAATTTTAAACTGCCTACAGGCAGCCCAATTTATTATGTTAGGGCTTCGAAGCCTGTCTGCGGTCCCTCCTTCCACTAGGCCTCCACTGACCTGTCTACTGCTGCCCGTGTACCCCTTGAACCAACATCATAAAATTAAAAAAAAAGTATTTTGCTTATAAAAAAGAAAATACTGGTGAGATATCAAATGCAGACATTTTAACACTAAAAACAAACACACAACTAAAATCTGGTACAGTACTAAAAATGGCCACCAGCTACAATTACTTTATCCTGCAAGTATTTAACTGAAAGGTTTTTTAAATTGAAAACACAGATATGGCATCCACCGAGTGTTGTCCTGTCGCGTCTTCTTTATATTATTGCCGAGAAGATGCAAAACAATGAAAATAATAAAATCATTAATTACCAAAATAATAGAGAAAGTCAACACCACATTGCAAATAAACATTCATTCCAAATAAAGAAGCAGGGCGCGTCCGAGGGTGAGTATATACCTAATAAGAATATAATCACCCTCGGACGCGCAATGCTTATTTCCAACAGCCTTCCTTCCTAAGAATCAGCCCTTCCGTGGTGTAGAGAGACGTTGTGTTACACTTCAAGGTGTTCCCCAGGTTGTCTTTCCTGAGCTTCGATCTTCCGGCTCTCGTTTAGTAGTTCTTGGAAACTACACTGCATTAGGCCTTCAAATTGGGTATGGGGTGTAGAGAGAGGGTGTGTTACACTCCAAGGTGTTCCCCAGGTTGCCTTTCCTGAGCTTCGATCTTCCGGCTCTCGTTTAGTAGTTGTTGGAAACTGCGCTGCATTAGGCCTTCAAATTGGGTATGGGGTGTAGAGAGAGGGTGTGTTACACTCCAAGGTGTTCCCCAGGTTGCCTTTCCTGAGCTTCGATCTTCCGGCTCTCGTTTAGTAGTTCTTGGAAACTACACTGCATTAGGCCTTCAAATTGGGTATGGGGTGTAGAGAGAGGGTGTGTTACACTCCAAGGTGTTCCCCAGGTTGCCATTCCTGAGCTTCGATCTTCATGCTCTCGTTTAGTAGTTGTCGGAAACTACACTGCATTAGGCCTACAAATTTGGTATGGGGGAAACATTGGCGCATCTGCGGTCCCTCCTTCCTCTAGGCCTCCACTGACCTGTCTACTGCTGCCCGTGTTCCCCTGGAACCAATTTTAAATTGCCTACAGGCAGCACAATTTATTATGTTAGGGCTTCGAAGCCTGTCTGCGGTCCCTCCTTCCACTAGGCCTCCACTGACCTGTCTACTGCTGCCCGTGTACCCCTTGAACCAACATCATAAAATAAAAAAAAAAGTATTTTGCTTATAAAAAAGAAAATACTGGTGAGATATCAAATGCAGACATTTTAACATTAAAAACAAACACACAACTAAAATCTGGTACAGTACTAAAAATGGCCACCAGCTACAATTACTTTCTCCTGCAAGTAGTTAACTGAAAGGTTTTTTAAATTGAAAACACAGATATGGCATCCACCGAGTGTTGTCCTGTCGCGTCTTCTTTATATTATTGCCGAGAAGATGCAAAACAATGAAAATAATAAAATCATTAATTACCAAAATAATAGAGAAAGTCAACACCACATTGCAAATAAACATTCATTCCAAATAAAGAAGCAGGGCGCGTCCGAGGGTGAGTATATACCTAATAAGAATATAATCACCCTCGGACGCGCAATGCTTATTTCCAACAGCCTTCCTTCCTAAGAATCAGCCCTTCCGTGGTGTAGAGAGACGTTGTGTTACACTCCAAGGTGTTCCCCAGGTTGCCTTTCCTGAGCTTCGATCTTCCGGCTCTCGTTTAGTAGTTGTTGGAAACTACGCTGCATTAGGCCTTCAAATTGGGTATGGGGTGTAGAGAGATGGTGTGTTCCACTCCAAGGTGTTCCCCAGGTTGCCTTTCCTGAGCTTCGATCTTCCGGCTCTCATTTAGTAGTTCTTGGAAACTACACTGCATTAGGCCTTCAAATTGGGTATGGGGTGTAGAGAGAGGGTGTGTTACACTCCAAGGTGTTCCCCAGGTTGCCTTTCCTGAGCTTCGATCTTCATGCTCTCGTTTAGTAGTTGTCGGAAACTACGCTGCATTAGGCCTACAAATTGGGTATGGGGTGTAGAGAGAGGGTTTGTTACACTCCAAGGTGTTCCCCAGGTTGCCTTTCCTGAGCTTCGATCTTCCGGCTCTCGTTTAGTAGTTGTTGGAAACTACGCTGCATTAGGCCTTCAAATTGGGTATGGGGTGTAGAGAGAGGGTGTGTTACACTCCAAGGTGTTCCCCAGGTTGCCTTTCCTGAGCTTCGATCTTCCGGCTCTCGTTTAGTAGTTCTTGGAAACTACACTGCATTAGGCCTTCAAATTGGGTATGGGGTGTAGAGAGAGGGTGTGTTACACTCCAAGGTGTTCCCCAGGTTGCCTTTCCTGAGCTTCGATCTTCCGGCTCTCGTTTAGTAGTTCTTGGAAACTACACTGCATTAGGCCTACAAATTGGGTATGGGGTGGAGAGAGATGGTGTGTTACACTCCAAGGTGTTCCCCAGGTTTCCTTGCCATTGCTTCGGTCTTCCGACTCTCGTTTAGTAGTTGTAGAAAAGTACACTGCATTAGGCCTACAAAATGGGTATGGGGTGGAGAGAGATGGTGTGTTACACTCCAAGGTGTTCCCCAGGTTGCCTTTCCTGAGCTTCTATCTTCAGGCTCTCATTAAATTGTGGTTAAATGGAACAACTGCATTTGGCATACTAGTTGGTTTGGGGCCTACTATCGGTGTCTGCCACTCCTTGCTGTTCTCCTGGTTTCCTGTCCTGAAATTCCATTTTCAGGCTCTCGTTAAGTAGTTGTTAATGTTAGACTGCATTTGGCCTACTAGTTGGGTTGGGGCCTACTATCGGTGTCTGCCACTCCTTGCTGTTCTCCTCCACTGAACAAAGCTGTGCCGCCTGTTTACTACGGTTGCCAATTTTGAACTGCATTTCGACTACTTACTGATTTGGCCCTACTCTCTGTGTCAGCCTCTCATTCCAGTTGTCCTCCACTGCAATGCCCCCTGGTTATTCCTGTGTTACCAATTTTGAACTGCATTTAGCCCACTTTATTCTTTGGGCCTATATCTGTGTTTCCACTTCATCGTGCCCATTGCCCAGCCAGTGATAGATGAGTCTGCTGGTACATTGACCCATAACGCAACATTCCCCGTGCATGCTACACAACAACATTGTGACCCTGCTGAAAGTCAGGTTGCTCTTCCCGCATACCATACCACCTTACACGGGGACAAAGAGGAAGGTGCAGATGAAAGTGCAGGTTCCTTCATCAGGTGGGGGGAGGAATACTAGTTGGCGACGTCACTGGCACAGGGCCTCTCATAGTACGCAAAAGTGTTGCTGCCGGTGGGAGGCGCCCCCGCCGTGCAAACACACCGCTGTACTTTGAGGGGCCCTGTGCCAGTGCCAATACCAACAAGTGGGCCCCCCCTGCTTGCTCAGGATCACAGCACTTGCAAAGTTGAAATACTTACCTCTCCCTGCTCCACTGCCGTGACGTGGTCCAGATTTCCTGGGCCCACTAATTACTTGAACCAGCCCTACCCCACACAACTTTAGCCAAATGACCCCCAATTTCAAATGCCTTCCAATTATTATAAGGTAAATTACGCTTGACAAGCTTCATTAAGAAGAATGGATGGTTTTGACATTAAAATGGGCACTCTAGGTGTTTTCCTGGCCCCCACTCACTGCCGACTATGCTGCCCCATTGACTTGCATTGGGTTTCGTGTTTCGGGCGATCCCGACTTTTCGCCATAATCGGCCGATTTCACTCGACCCGACTTTTGAGATAGTCGGGTTTCGCGAAACCCGGCTCGACTCTAAAAAGGTCAAGGTCGCTCAACTCTACTTGTTACTATTGATGCTGCATAGGCAGCATTAATAGTAAAAAGAGAAAGAGAGCGAGCGATAGATAGATAGATAGATAGATAGATAGATAGATAGATAGATAGTTAGATAGATAGATAGATAGATAGATAGATAATTGATAGATAGATTAATAGATAATAGTTAGATAGATTAATAGATAGATAATAGATTATATATAGATAATAGATAGATAGATAATAGATAGATAATAGATAGTTAGATAATTGATAGATAATGGATAGATAGATAGATAGATAGATAGATAGATAGATAGATAGATAGATAGATAGGTAGATAATAGATAGATAGATAGATAGATAGATAGATAGATAGATAGATAGATAGATATAGACAGATATTTCTAATATAATTTTTTATATATTGCCTCTGCATTGGGCCCGGCTCCTGGTAATGAGTTAACATACTATATTGTACTATTCCCTGAAATTCTCACATCTCCGCATTAGACACTTTCTCCATAAAAGAGAAAAGGTCATCTGCCACTTGTCTTCTGTACTGTGGGTGCAGAGGGTCTCGCTGTCCGTCTCTCTCCTCGTAGAATCTAGACTTCCATAATTAATATGTGAGTGCAGCTGCCGGATTACTGTACAGATGGAAAGGTTAACGTATTCAGTGTTTGTCTGACATATTCATCGCACTTTGTTCTGTTCCCATATGGAAAATAAACTGCAAGAGACATGTTACCGGCTGGGTTGCGGCATCATCGCTCGCTCTGCGCGGCATCAGTCAGTGAGGAATGGATGTTCTACAGTAAATACTCCATGTACACAGACAACATCCGGGCGGGATACACTTCATGACAAACAGGCAGAAATCAAAGCTGATCACTGCCCTGTACGGGGGAAGAAGCCCCTCTAATGATGATTGCTGGCCATGGTAGCTTAATCGCCATTCAGCGTATCCATAGAAACAGCCCAGAACCTGACAACTCGCCCTCGGGCTTTATCTCCTATTCCGACAGTTGTAGAGGTCCATAATAGGCTCCTGCGCAAGAATAAACACATTGTGTAAAAATCCTTCCATGGGACTGAAAATCTAAATGGGGATATCTGAAACATGGCTGGATGAGAGCCATGACTGGGCTATTAACTTGCAGGGCTATAGCCTGTTCAGAAATGACCGTACAGATAAGCGAGGGGGTGGGGTGTGTCTGTATGTAAAATCGTCCTTAAAACCCATCCTGCGTGATAATATAGGTGAATCTAATGAAAATGCAGAGTCCCTGTGGGTGGAGATAAGGGGAGGGGGAAAAATAATAAATTACTGATAGGGGTTTGTTATAAATCTCCAAAAATAATGGAAGCAATGGAGAATATCCTCATAAAGCGAATAGATGAAGCTGCGACTCAAGGAGAAGTCATTATTATGGGGGACTTCAACTACCCTGAAATAGATTGGGGAACAGAAATCTGCAGTTCCAGCAAAGGTAATCGGTTTTTGACAACTATGAGAGACAATTACCTTTCACAGCTGGTTCAGGACCGAACAAGAAGGGGGGCACTGCTAGACCTAATATTAACCAACAGGCCAGACCGCATAGCAAATATAAGGGTTGGGGGTCACTTGGGGAAATAGCGATCACAAAATAATAAGTTTTCATGTATCCTTTAAAAAGATGTGTAATAGAGGGGTTACAAGGACACTAAACTTCAGGAGGGCAAATTTCCAACGGATGAGAGATGATCTTGGTGCAATGAACTGGGACGATATCCTGAGACATAAAAATACACACAGAAAATGGGAGACATTTATTAGCATCCTGGATAGGACCTGTGCACAGTATATACCATATGGGAATAAACATACTAGAAATAGGAGGAAACCAATATGGCTAAATAGAGCTGTAAGGGGCGCAATAAGTGACTAAAAGAAAGCATTTAGAGAATTAAAGGAAGTAGGTAGCGATGAGGCATTAAATAAATACAGAAAATTAAATAAATTCTGTAAAAATCAAATCAAGGCAGCAAAGATTGAGACAGAGAGACTCATTGCCAGAGAGAGTAAAAATAATTCCAAAATATTCTTTAACCACATAAATAGTAAGAAACTAAAAAATGATAGTGTTGGCCCCCTTAAAAATAGTCTGGGTGAAATGGTGGTTGAGGATGAGGAAAAAGCCAATATGCTAAATGACTTTTTTTCATCAGTATTTACACAAGAAAATCCCATGGCAGACAAAATGACTAGTGATAAAAATTCCGAATTAAATGTCACCTGCTTAACCCAGCAGGAAGTGCGGCGGCGTCTAAAAATCACTAAAATTGACAAATCTCTGGGCCCGGATGGGAAACACCCTCGAGTACTGCAGGAATTAAGTACAGTCATTGATAGACCATTATTTTTAATCTTTAGAGACTCCATAATAACGGGGTCTGTACCACAGGACTGGCGTATAGCAAATGTGGTGCCAACATTCAAAAAGGGGACAAAAACTGAACTCGGAAATTATTGGCCAGTAAGCTTAACCTCTACTGTGGGTAAAATCCTGGAGGGCATTCTAAGGAATGCTATACTGGAGTGTCTGAAGAGGAATAACCTCATGACCCATTATCAGCACGGGTTTACTAGGGACCGTTCATGTCAGACTAATTTGATCAGTTTCTATGAAGAGGTAAGTTCCAGATTGGACCAAGGGAACCCAGTGGATGTAGTGTATATGGACTTTTCAAAAGCTTTTGATACGGTGCCACACAAAAAGTTGATACATAAAATGAGAATAATGGGGATAGGGGAAAATATGTGTAAGTGGGTTGAGAGCTGGCTTAGGAATAGGAAACAAAGGGTGGTTATTAATGGAGCACACTCGGACTGGGTAGCGGTTAGCAGTGGGGTACCACAGGGGTCAGTATTGGGCCCTCTTCTTTTTAACATATTTATTAATGACCTTGTAGGGGGCATTCAGAGTAGAATTTCAATATTTGCAGATGACACTAAACTCTGCAGGGTAATCAATACACAGGAGGACTATTTTATATTAAAGGATGATTTATGTAAACTAGAAGCTTGGGCTGATAAATGGCAAATGAGCTTTAATGGGGATAAATGTAAGGTCATGCACTTGGGTAGAAGTAATAAGATGTATAATTATGTGCTTAATTCTAAAACTCTGGGCAAAACCGTCAATGAAAAAGACCTGGGAGTATGGGTAGATGACAAACTCATACTCAGTGGCCAGTGTCAGCCAGCTGCTACAAAGGCAAATAAAATAATGGGATGCATTAAAAGAGGCATAGGTGCTCATGAGGAGAATATAATTTTACCTTTATACAAGTCACTAGTTCGACCACACTTAGAATACTGTACACAGTTCTGGTCTCCGGTGTTTAAGAAAGACATAGCTGAACTGGAGCGGGTGCAGAGAAGAGCGACCAAGGTTATTAGAGGACTGGGGGGTCTGCAATACCAAGATAGGTTATTACACTTGGGGCTATTTAGTTTGGAAAAACAAAGACTAAGGGGTGATCTTATTTTAAGGTATAAATATATGAGGGGACAGTACAAAGACCTTTCTGATGATCTTTTTAATCATAGACCTGAAACCGGGACAAGGGGGCATCCTCTACGTCTGGAGGAAAAAAGGTTTAAGCATAATAACAGACGCAGGTTCTTTACTGTAAGAGCAGTGAGACTATGGAACTCTCTGCCGTATGATGTTGTAATGAGTGATTCATTACTTAAATTTAAGAGGGGACTGGATGCCTTTCTGGAAAAGTATAATGTTACAGGGTATATACACTAGATTCCTTGATAGGGCGTTGATCCAGGGAACTTGTCTGATTGCCGTATGTGGAGTCGGGAAGGAATTTTTTTCCCCAATGTGGAGCTTACTCTTTGCCACATGGTTTTTTTTTGCCTTCCTCTTGATCAACATGTTAGGGCATGTTAGGTTAGGCTATGGGTTGAACTAGATGGACTTATAGTCTTCCTTCAACCTTTATAACTATGTAACTATGTAACTATGTAAATAATATGTTTTTATGAAAATAAAGCAAAATAATTTTAATAAAATACAAATTACATATTATGGCCTCCATGTTCTTGGTATCCCAATAAATTGAACAACCTATACTTTACATTTCTATAGGGCAGTTCAGTGTTGAGAAGAGTAAAAAAAAAAGGAAAAAGTTAGAGAGAATATAATGTACCGAGTGGGAACAGCACAGCTTCATACTCTGTCTATTGAAAATTCTTGGATACTGCAGTTCATGCACTCAATTCAATAGGAGCTTAGCTGCAGTACCCAAGAATGGCCACTACACAGTCTATGGAGCTGTGCTGTACCGGCTGATTACACTGTGTACTTACCACCGATCCTGGTAGGAGCTGATAGATAGGTCTGTTGGTGACAGATTTTCACTAATCTGATATTAGTGATCTTTCCTAAGGACAGATTTTAACATCCCAGTTATAGAAAATTATTTTACTTATCTACTGATATTCTCAAAATATAAGTCTTCTCTTGTGCTTCACCTCTTTTTTATAAACTCCCTCCCTCATTCCATCTAACACTCTCCAACCATAGAATACTTTCAGAAAAGTATGAGAATTTATGGACCAACGAGTGATCAATTTATGTAACTGTACATTATACTCTACTTATTAGAGATGTTCTTCAATTAGCCAAAGAGGAGAGTTTCTGTAAAGAGAAGCTCTGGAGGTCCTTGCACATCTATGTGTTAGGCTATGTTCACATGTTGCTTTTTGCTGTGTTTTTTGTCTACAACCTCTCACAAGGCCAGCTGGAACACAATGAGCAGAGCGTGCCTGTGACCGTCAATAACCTTAAGGATGTCACCATCACATGCAGCGGTGTTCCCATGCTCTGGGAACCTGTATGGCTATTGGCCAATATTCCTAGAATATTTACTTCGGTCCCAAATCTATCTATCTATCTATCTATCTATCTATCTATCTATCTATCTATCTATCTATCCATTATCTATATATCTATTATCTATTTCCCGAATATCCCCAATCCTCTGGAATTCCATGCCTCAACACGTCCGATTATCCACCACACTCGGATCCTTCAGACGGAACCTGAAAACCCATCTCTTCAGGAAAGCCTACAGCCTGCAATAACCATTCTGCCACCTCACCACCACCATTGCTGCCGCCTCACCATCACCCGAGCTGCCGCCTCACCACCACCAGAGCTGCCGCCTCACCAACCACCCAAGCCGCTGCCACGTCACCACCATCCAAGCTGCCGCCTCACCACCGCCCGAGCTGCGGCATCACAATCACCAGAGCCGCCGCCTCGCCCCGACCTTCTGTCTCTTCCCCATTATCCCATAGAATGTAAGTCCGCAACGACAGGGTCCTCTCCCCTCTGTACCAGCCTGTCACTGTAAATTTGTTTACTGTAATCGATATCTATAACTCTGTACGTAACTCCTTTCTCATGTACAGCACCATGGAATTAATGGTGCTATATAAATAATAATAATAATAATAATAATAATAATAATAATCTATCTATTATCTATCTATCGATCTATCTAGTATCAATCGATCTATCTATCTATTATCTATTTATTAATCGCTATCTATCTATCTATATATATATCTATCTACTAATCTCTGTCTATCAATCTATTAAACTCTATCTTCTAGCATGTTCCTCATCACTATCAATCTCTATCCTTGAATATCTTTAATACATAAAACTATTTCATTTCTATGCTGCATTTAATTCCATAGGTGTCACACTGACAGCACATGGACACACGGACATGGACAGCACATGGACACTCAGATAGCACACGGATGTCACATATGTACACACGGATGGCACATGGACATGGACCAGGTATCAACAGGACGTGTGCAGGAGGCATAACAATGATTTTCTAATTTCTCCAGTGGTGGCGCTGCAGAAAGTTTGAACACTTTTTCTCACAAATTTCAGGTGACCGGTGGATTTACCCCGAGTTTCTATTTTTAAATGACTCATCAAACAAAAAGACATCGACCAACGTAGATAAGCCATTTAAGAATTGAGAAAAAAAGCAAGACAAGATGAAAGTGGCTGAGTATCATCAGTAGTTGGTCAATACAGACTTGGACATGCTGCCAAGTAATAGCTTAGTACTAAACTTTATCTGTTTCACAAATCAATAATGCTAAACATTTCCAGGCCATTTCCTTTTTCCTTCTGTATGATACACACTTTCCCTCCATGTTCTCATAAGGCAGCTGGAGACAAAGTTATGAGCCAGTTCCTAAATCTCTCACTATAGTGGTGTTCCTATGAGGATACAGTACGGAAATATACACTGTGCCTAATAATGTTCTGCTTCTGCTTAGTAGATCATTTCAGTCCAAAAGTTCCAATATTTTGATCATAATCTATCAATGAGATGAGTTCAACTGTTCTCAAAAACTTGGGGACTTACCGCACTGCAAAAAGTTGCAACTCAATTTTTTTTATTACAGCTAAAGTCTACTTTTTTCCTAAATTTACTGATATGGGGGAAGGAGTTTTACTTCTCACACCTTTTTCTTTGCATAGTAGATGATAAAACTAGGTGCCTGCAGCCAACACTAGGGGAGCTCTCTAGAAATGTTCTGTGTATCAGGAAGCAAGAGAAGGAGTTTGGTGCCTCATCCTCTCTCACCACAGTGCGGGTAGTCAATCAGTTGGCCTGGATTTCTGGTTACCATAGGGAAATTTTTTAAGGACATGCCAATTCTACCTAGTTAAAAAAAGATATGCAAGTAGACAAGTTAATCTGCATGCCCAATAGAAATGAGCAAATCTTTTGAAATTTGGATTCGCTACATTCAACAAATTTTCCCAGGAAATTTGATTTGCGGCAAATCAAAATTCTCATGATCCAGGCCGGGGTTTGTTTCTTGTTCTCTCCCCGGTCTGGTCATGCGGAGGTTAACCTTCTCTGCTTCCTTTTGGGTTCTGTTCTGTGTGTCCAGCAGACCAATGTCAGTGATAGTTTATGCTCCCATGATAGAGAAGCTGACCCCTTGATTCTGTGTTTTGTCCTCTGCCAATTTACTCTGTTCCTGTGACTTCCTTTTCCTGCTACCTCACTTGTCTTAAGTTTTCTCTCCCTGTTCTTGGACCTTTTGGTATGTGACCCGTCTTGTCTTCTGACCTATTTTACTGTCTCTCGTCTCGGTTATATCTGCTCCCATCTGTCTCTGACTTCTGGCTTGTATTTGACCACTTGCACTGCAGTGACCTCTGGTACTTCTTGTCCTGACTGTTTCTGACTCGGCTCGTCTGACCACTCTTTTACCACTAGGTAGCACTTGTGCTGCTGCTTAGTGGTGTTACGCTGTGTGTGCAGCCTCTCTTCCCACACCAGCATCCCCTAGTGGAATTTGCGCTCTAGTGCACTGCAGCAGCATTACAAAAACATTGTGAATTGAAAGTACTCTAACACCTCTAATTGAAAATATGCATGGCACTTGTTTTTTTAAGCCTTACACACTAATTTTCTTCATTGATATAATGTCACACGCTATCTGTACAGTTTCTTCAGTTTTTTATGGCTTTAACTTCCTAGGTAAAGGTGCCCATTCACATTAGACTAACATCACCTGAACCTGCGGGTTCATCCAACAGTCCAATAGAGGGTCCCTAACAGATAATTGTTGGTGAAGATAAGGAGCTGCCATGTCTGATTTTGGACTACAGATAACCTACCACAAGCAGAGATGTCTGGCAGCAGCACTCTCATAAATAACACAGGAGTACTTGGCAGAGTGAGCTCTCCTGCATATGTGAAAGATGGCTGAGGTAGTTGCCAGCGGAACCATTGTTCAGCCAACATCTATCTCATGTGTAGGGTGCTTGCAGCTAAGCTGTGAGCAGTGACGTCTTCTCATTTTCTCACAGACTCACCACAAAATGGCTTCTGCATTTCCTGCCTCTGTTTTTATACAGTCTATAGACCTATAAACACCCCAGGAGCATAAAGCCCCAAAATAGACATAACATCATCCGTTTTAGTAAAAAAGTATATATTTTATTAACATAATACAATATTTCAAAAACAACAATATTTAAATAATTGTAAATGGTGAGGATCGATAGATGAAAAGAGGGACAAATTCAGCAGGAGAACCCACATTAATTTATGTAAAGGAGCAAACCAAAAACAGCACGAAATGTAATACTAGGTAATATAGGGCATACAAAAAAGTCTTGGAGTAGTCAGCGGTGAGCACAGTTAGCCCTGTCCGAACCAATGTGGAGTTACTTAATAAAAATAAGGACTAACTAACCTCTCCTATAGCTACTCTCCCATATTGCACTTAGCTTAGCCCATTTCAAGTAAAAAAGAACACATCTATGCAAAGTGTCATAAGTGTTGCTTACCCATGTGTGGTTCAGTGCCGAGTATGTCCACCGTGAGCCCCGACGCGCGTTTCGTGTACTAAGCTTCCTCGGGGGGCTGTGTTTTATACAGTCTATACCTGTTTGGCTGTGGTATACAGTGGGGCAAAAAAGTATTTAGTCAGTCAGCAATAGTGCAAGTTCCACCACTTAAAAAGATGAGAGGTGTCTGTAATTTACATCATAGGTAGACCTCAACTATGGGAGACAAACTGAGAAAAAAAAATCCAGAAAATCACATTGTCTGTTTTTTTATCATTTTATTTGCATATTATGGTGGAAAATAAGTATTTGGTCATAAACAAACAATCAAGATTTCTGGCTCTCACAGACCTGTAACTTCTTCATTAAGAGTCTCCTCTTTCCTCCACTCATTACCTGTAGTAATGGCACCTGTTTAAACTTGTTATCAGTATAAAAAGACACCTGTGCACACCCTCAAACAGTCTGACTCCAAACTCCACTATGGTGAAGACCAAAGAGCTGTCAAAGGACACCAGAAACAAAATTGTAGCCCTGCACCAGGCTGGGAAGACTGAATCTGCAATAGCCAACCAGCTTGGAGTGAAGAAATCAACAGTGGGAGCAATAATTAGAAAATGGAAGACATACAAGACCACTGATAATCTCCCTCGATCTGGGGCTCCACGCAAAATCCCACCCCATGGGGTCAGAATGATCACAAGAACGGTGAGCAAAAATCCCAGAACCACGCGGGGGGACCTAGTGAATGAACTGCAGAGAGCTGGGACCAATGTAACAAGGCCTACCATAAGTAACACACTACGCCACCATGGACTCAGATCCTGCAGTGCCAGACGCGTCCCACTGCTTAAGCCAGTACATGTCCGGGCCCGTCTGAAGTTTGCTAGAGAGCATTTGGATGATCCAGAGGAGTTTTGGGAGAATGTCCTATGGTCTGATGAAACCAAACTGGAACTGTTTGGTAGAAACACAACTTGTCGTGTTTGGAGGAAAAAGAATACTGAGTTGCATCCATCAAACACCATACCTACTGTAAAGCATGGTGGTGGAAACATCATGCTTTGGGGCTGTTTCTCTGCAAAGGGGCCAGGACGACTGATCCGGGTACATGAAAGAATGAATGGGGCCATGTATCGTGAGATTTTGAGTGCAAACCTCCTTCCATCAGCAATGGCATTGAAGATGAAACGTGGCTGGGTCTTTCAACATGACAATGATCCAAAGCACACCGCCAGGGCAACGAAGGAGTGGCTTCGTAAGAAGCATTTCAAGGTCCTGGAGTGGCCTAGCCAGTCTCCAGATCTCAACCCTATAGAAAACCTTTGGAGGGAGTTGAAAGTCCGTGTTGCCAAGTGAAAAGCCAAAAACATCACTGCTCTAGAGGAGATCTGCATGGAGGAATGGGCCAACATACCAACAACAGTGTGTGGCAACCTTGTGAAGACTTACAGAAAACGTTTGACCTCTGTCATTGCCAACAAAGGATATATTACAAAGTATTGAGATGAAATTTTATGTCTCAGACCAAATACTTATTTTCCACCACAATATGCAAATAAAATGTTAAAAAAACAGACAATGTGATTTTCTGGATTTTTTTTTCTCAGTTTGTCTCCCATAGTTGAGGTCTACCTATGATGTAAATTACAGACGCCTCTCATCTTTTTAAGTGGTGGAACTTGCACTATTGCTGACTGACTAAATACTTTTTTGCCCCACTGTACCATGTGATGTGATATTTGCAATGCATTATGGGGACCCAATGTCATTTGAGTCTTATTTAGCTGATTCAATATTCTGCTATGGGTAAAATTGCACCCGCCACTTTAGGTGATTAATTTTAAGCAAATTATGTTCTGTGTGCTTGTCGGGACATACATCCGAAGTGTCTGCCTGAGTGTCTGAGTGTTCCCAGTGTCCATACATCTTAGTACCTGCCTCCAGTAGGCATACATTCCCAAAAATGATGCACAGCAGAGCTCACATTCGCTGTGCTGTCACCACAAAAGTCTAAAGCTCCGTCGGTGCATGCATTCAGACCCTATTTGCAGGGGATTTCAAATGAGAGTCCCAGCGGGGACACAGAACGCGATCTGGAGGACATCTGCTTTACACAGATGACCTTTGATTTGAATGAGCACTGTAATAAAGGCGTAATACTTTGCCCTGTGGTAGCGCTGTTAGGAAATTGAACAGTTTTTATTTTCCACAGATTTCAGACATTCACTATTGGGAGCAGAGAACAATTATACCATTGTAAAAAAAATTTGGGTCATAATATACTGTATATTTGATATTATCGGCACCTTCATCATTATGTCTGCCGTGCTGCTCTGTTACAGGGGTGAATATACTAGAATGCTCATCAGAAGTTATTGAGATAAGATCGGTGGTCGGAATTGAGGAGCAAATTCTGCCAAAATTGAATTCACACCCACAATCCAGAGGCTAATTAAAATAGAGTTAGGAGGAAACAATCAGGACCTCCAATTGTCTAAAATCGCTACTATTGAGGTATGGGTGCAGATTTATGTGTTCTAATAAGGTGCTTTAGGTTCTTCCTAATGCTGAAGTGTTTGAAGAATCAGCCTTTAATCCGCATTTGCATATTCTAAAGAGGCAGGACTTGTCCAGAGGGACTTCTCTTCCCCTGAGTCCTACCTTGCATCTTTTAATCATGCCCTCTGGACACGATTGGCTGCCTGCATAATAATCCTATAATGGCATGGATTGTATTCAGGCTATCACTGTTTTGCTGGATTGAAGAGAACGGTGAATCCAAATTTTTTGTGAATTTATTACTTGAAATCAAATCAGTTTGCTAATCTATAGTGATGAGAAAATGTTAGTCTTAAAGCTTCTTCGACTTTCTTTTGATTGCACTTGAACAAAGTTACTTTTTGGCTCCTAATGGCACATTAGAAATATACAGTATCAAGGAGGTGATTTATGATAAGCTGGTGGCTAACGTGTGGTCTATATGTTATTCTCGCACTGAAGCCCCAGGTTTGTCATTTTAACATGAAAAATTGGCAATTAAGATCAATCGGATTCATTGCATCTCTTTCTTTGCTTCTAAATGTTCTTCATGTTAGTTAATTAAGGGTTTAGTTAAAAAGGAAACTGTACTTTCAACAAACTTTGTATAATTCAATAGTGCAGGTGTATATAAGAAACTTTGATCTAAGTGGTAACGTTTCTATTTGTGGAGAATGACGTGCCTGACATGCCAGTGTTAGGAGACTTATAGGCCATGCAATGATCCTCTGTATAATTAAATTGCAAATTTCCTCTTCAGAGACGAAGAGGACAAGCACTCAACTGCCACCAACTGGACTGGAGGAAACAAGCGGAGGACTGAGTGGAGAACGACAGTAGAGCAGATAAGTATAATCTTTTATTTCTTTTTAATTCGTTCATTACCCTTTGTTTTGAGTTATGGAGAAGGATAAACCTCAGAGAAAAATACATGTCTTTTTGGGGCACTTTCAATATTGCCCAAATTTTTTAAAACCGTCCGAATGAAGCCACTTTGACTAAAATGTCAAGAGTTTTGCTCATCTCTAAGTAGCAAATCATTGCAAAGAACTGTACACCTCCGATATATCTTATTCCCGTAGTTCATCATGGTGCCATGTCTTCCTCAGATATTATGCAAATAGCCTCTTCAGAGAGGATGATGACTTGATTTTTAGAGCCACCTATTGGAAGAAGCAATCCTAAAAGTCAATATCGACCCCGTAAGAAGACTTGTCATAGGACTGAGGATAAAAAGACAAAATACAGTGTGGGCCATTCATATGGATACACCTAAATAAAATGGGAATGGTCGGTGATATCAATATCCTGTTTGCGGCACATTAGTATATGGGAGGGGGAAAACTTTTCAAGATGGGTGGTGACCATGGCGGCCATTTTGAAGTTGGCCATTTTCGGTCCAGCTTTATTTTTTCCAATGGGAAGAGGGTCATGTGACACATCAAATTTATTGAGAATTTCACAAGAAAAACAATGGTGTGCTTGGTTTTAACGTATCTTTATTCTTTCATGAGTTATTTACAAGTTTATAACCACTTATAAAATGTGTTTAAAGTGCTGCCCATTTGGTTGGATTGTCAATACAACCCTCTTTTCCCACTCTTGACACACTGATAGCAACACCGCAGAAGAAATGCTAGCACAGGCTCCCAGTGTCCGTTGTTTCAGATGCTGCACATCATGTATCTTCATAACATAGACAATTGCCTTCAGATGACCCCAAAGATAAAAGTCTAAGGGGGTCAGATCGGGAGACCTTGATGGCCATTCAACTGGCCCACGACGACCAATCCACTTTCCAGGAAACTGTTCATGTAGGAATACTCGGACCTGACCCCCAAGATGGTGCACCACCACATTATGGGTGTCAGGTCCGAGCATTCCTACGCAGACTTTACAGTGGAGTGCAAATATTTCATGAATCATGAGACTTTTTGCTCTAAAAAAAAGTTATAAAATCAACGTAGGCAAAAAGTAAAAATATTATGGCTCAAAATTCATGAACTCACATGCATCAATCTGAAGAAATTTATACAAAACAGTAAAGAAGACCGCAAGACAAGAAAAAGTGACTTAATGAAAATTATGAATTGGGGTAGCAGTGTGTGACGTATGGAGTGTGTGTGTGTATGTATCATGCACTGCATGTGTAGCATGAAGTGTGTGTCTAAATTGTAGTATGTGTGTAGCATGCAATGTGTGTAAATGTAACATACAGTGTGTGTAGCATTCAGTGCATGTGTGTGTAAGGCTGGAGTCACACACAATATATAAAAAGAATTGTCCGTTTTACACGGACGAGAATCGCAGAAATATTCCCTGCATATTCCAGGTGCCTTTTGGGAGAAGCGAAGTCTCCCTAAGCTAGAAGATCGTTGGGTACAGCCGGGACCAGCTGCTTCGAAAGCATCACCAAACCAGGGATTCAAGCTTCAGGAGGCTAATTTGCATATTCCAGGTGCCTTCTGGGAGAAGCGAAGTCTCCCTAAGCTAGAAGATCGTTGGGTACAGCCGGGACCAGCTGCTTCGAAAGCATCACCAAACCAGGGATTCAAGCTTCAGGAGGCTAATTTGCATATTCCAGGTGCCTTCTGGGAGAAGCGAAGTCTCCCTAAGCTAGAAGATCGTTGGGTACAGCCGGGACCAGCTGCTTCGAAAGCATCACCAAACCAGGGATTCAAGCTTCAGGAGGCTAATTTGCATATTCCAGGTGCCTTCTGGGAGAAGCGAAGTCTCCCTAAGCTAGAAGATCGTTGGGTACAGCCGGGACCAGCTGCTTCGAAAGCATCACCAAACCAGGGATTCAAGCTTCAGGAGGCTAATTTGCATATTCCAGGTGCCTTCTGGGAGAAGCGAAGTCTCCCTAAGCTAGAAGATCGTTGGGTACAGCCGGGACCAGCTGCTTCGAAAGCATCACCAAACCAGGGATTCAAGCTTCAGGAGGCTAATTTGCATATTCCAGGTGCCTTCTGGGAGAAGCGAAGTCTCCCTAAGCTAGAAGATCGTTGGGTACAGCCGGGACCAGCTGCTTCGAAAGCATCACCAAACCAGGGATTCAAGCTTCAGGAGGCTAATTTGCATATTCCAGGTGCCTTCTGGGAGAAGCGAAGTCTCCCTAAGCTAGAAGATCGTTGGGTACAGCCGGGACCAGCTGCTTCGAAAGCATCACCAAACCGCGCGCCGTAATTTTTGCCTGTAGGACATTATTGCAAGAGAGCTTGGCTGAGTAGATTACACAAGAAGGAAAACACACAGCAAGTCAGCAGGATCTAGGAGCAACATGGCAGATGTGACAACCTACATGGTGAGCTGCAGCATGTGCTACATGTTCACAGATCGACCAGAAGAAGAATCCAATTTCACCTGTCAGAAGTGTAGACTAGTGGCCCTTTTAGAAGAAAAGGTGCGGGGTCTGGAAGAAAGAATAGCAACTTTGAAACTCATCAAAGAGAATGAAGACTTTCTAGACAGAACAGAAGCATCTCTACTGGTCACAGAAGGTGCAAAAAGTGTCAGAGAACCTCCAAAAGCAGATGAGTGGAAGCATGTGACCAAAAGAAGCAAGAAGACCATGGAGAAATCACCAACCACACAACTGAAGAACCGATATCAAATCTTTGTAGAGGATGAAGATGGCACACCTAAGAATGAAGCAATACCAGCAAGCAAAAAAGAAAAGGGCACACAGCAACAAGTGACAGCAAAAAGTACAGCCAAGAAGCAACGAAGAGTGGTGGTGGTGGGAGACTCACTACTGAGAGGCACAGAAGCAGCCATCTGCAGACCGGACATAACTGCAAGAGAAGTATGCTGCCTTCCAGGTGCGATGATCAAGGATGTGACCGATAGGATACCAAAGCTCTTCAGCTCCAAGGACGTCCACCCATTTCTTCTGATACATGTTGGCACCAATGACACGGCAAGGAAGGACCTACCGACAATCTGCAAGGACTTTGAAGAGTTGGGGAAGAAAGTAAAGGAACTGGATGCACAGGTAGTTTTTTCTTCTATCCTTCCAGTAGATGGGCATGGCACCAGGAGATGGAACAGGATCCTTGATGCAAACAACTGGCTAAGACGATGGTGCAGACAACAAGGATTTGGATTCCTGGACCACGGTGTGAATTACTGGTATGATGGACTCCTCGCCAGAGACGGACTACACCTCAACAAACCTGGGAAACACACATTCGCCAGAAGACTCGCTACACTCATCAGGAGGGCGTTAAACTAGAAGAAGAGGGGACGGGAAGAAAAACATTAGACTCGAACAAAGACGACCCAGGAAAACATACTCAGAAGGGAGGTAAGAACATTTCTAAAACAATCCACAGTGAGGAGATTGGAACAAAACAAAATCCTCTAAACTGCATGCTCGCAAACGCCAGAAGCCTGACAAACAAGATGGAAGAACTAGAAGCAGAAATATCTACAGGTAACTTTGACATAGTGGGAATAACCGAGACATGGTTAGATGAAAGCTATGACTGGGCAGTTAACTTACAGGGTTACAGTCTGTTTAGAAAGGATCGTAAAAATCGGAGAGGAGGAGGGGTTTGTCTGTATGTAAAGTCTTGTCTAAAGTCCACTTTAAGGGAGGATATTAGCGAAGGGAATGAGGATGTCGAGTCCATATGGGTTGAAATTCATGGAGGGAAAAATGGTAACAAAATTCTCATTGGGGTCTGTTACAAACCCCCAAATATAACAGAAACCATGGAAAGTCTACTTCTAAAGCAGATAGATGAAGCTGCAACCCATAATGAGGTCCTGGTTATGGGGGACTTTAACTACCCGGATATTAACTGGGAAACAGAAACCTGTGAAACCCATAAAGGCAACAGGTTTCTGCTAATAACCAAGAAAAATTATCTTTCACAATTGGTGCAGAATCCAACCAGAGGAGCAGCACTTTTAGACCTAATACTATCTAATAGACCTGACAGAATAACAAATCTGCAGGTGGTTGGGCATTTAGGAAATAGCGACCACAATATTGTGCAGTTTCACCTGTCTTTCACTAGGGGGACTTGTCAGGGAGTCACAAAAACATTGAACTTTAGGAAGGCAAAGTTTGAACAGCTTAGAGATGCCCTTAATCTGGTAGACTGGGACAATATCCTCAGAAATGAGAATACAGATAATAAATGGGAAATGTTTAAGAACATCCTAAATAGGCAGTGTAAGCGGTTTATACCTTGTGGGAATAAAAGGACTAGAAATAGGAAAAACCCAATGTGGCTAAACAAAGAAGTAAGACAGGCAATTAACAGTAAAAAGAAAGCATTTGCACTACTAAAGCAGGATGGCACCATTGAAGCTCTAAAAAACTATAGGGAGAAAAATACTTTATCTAAAAAACTAATTAAAGCTGCCAAAAAGGAAACAGAGAAGCACATTGCTAAGGAGAGTAAAACTAATCCCAAACTGTTCTTCAACTATATCAATAGTAAAAGAATAAAAACTGAAAATGTAGGCCCCTTAAAAAATAGTGAGGAAAGAATGGTTGTAGATGACGAGGAAAAAGCTAACATATTAAACACCTTCTTCTCCACGGTATTCACGGTGGAAAATGAAATGCTAGGTGAAATCCCAAGAAACAATGAAAACCCTATATTAAGAGTCACCAATCTAACCCAAGAAGAGGTGCGAAACCGGCTAAATAAGATTAAAATAGATAAATCTCCGGGTCCGGATGGCATACACCCACGAGTACTAAGAGAACTAAGTAATGTAATAGATAAACCATTATTTCTTATTTTTAGTGACTCTATAGCGACAGGGTCTGTTCCGCAGGACTGGCGCATAGCAAATGTGGTGCCAATATTCAAAAAGGGCTCTAAAAGGGAACCTGGAAATTATAGGCCAGTAAGTCTAACCTCTATTGTTGGTAAAATATTTGAAGGGTTTCTGAGGGATGTTATTCTGGATTATCTCAATGAGAATAACTGTTTAACTCCATATCAGCATGGGTTTATGAGAAATCGCTCCTGTCAAACCAATCTAATCAGTTTTTATGAAGAGGTAAGCTATAGACTGGACCACGGTGAGTCATTGGACGTGGTATATCTCGATTTTTCCAAAGCGTTTGATACCGTGCCGCACAAGAGGTTGGTACACAAAATGAGAATGCTTGGTCTGGGGGAAAATGTGTGTAAATGGGTTAGTAACTGGCTTAGTGATAGAAAGCAGAGGGTGGTTATAAATGGTATAGTCTCTAACTGGGTCGCTGTGACCAGTGGGGTACCGCAGGGGTCGGTATTGGGACCTGTTCTCTTCAACATATTCATTAATGATCTGGTAGAAGGTTTACACAGTAAAATATCGATATTTGCAGATGATACAAAACTATGTAAAGCAGTTAATACAAGAGAAGATAGTATTCTGCTACAGATGGATCTGGATAAGTTGGAAACTTGGGCTGAAAGGTGGCAGATGAGGTTTAACAATGATAAATGTAAGGTTATACACATGGGAAGAGGGAATCAATATCACCATTACACACTGAACGGGAAACCACTGGGTAAATCTGACAGGGAGAAGGACTTGGGGATCCTAGTTAATGATAAACTTACCTGGAGCAGCCAGTGCCAGGCAGCAGCTGCCAAGGCAAACAGGATCATGGGGTGCATTAAAAGAGGTCTGGATACACATGATGAGAGCATTATACTGCCTCTGTACAAATCCCTAGTTAGACCGCACATGGAGTACTGTGTCCAGTTTTGGGCACCGGTGCTCAGGAAGGATATAATGGAACTAGAGAGAGTACAAAGGAGGGCAACAAAATTAATAAAGGGGATGGGAGAACTACAATACCCAGATAGATTAGCGAAATTAGGATTATTTAGTCTAGAAAAAAGACGACTGAGGGGCGATCTAATAACCATGTATAAGTATATAAGGGGACAATACAAATATCTCGCTGAGGATCTGTTTATACCAAGGAAGGTGACGGGCACAAGGGGGCATTCTTTGCGTCTGGAGGAGAGAAGGTTTTTCCACCAACATAGAAGAGGATTCTTTACTGTTAGGGCAGTGAGAATCTGGAATTGCTTGCCTGAGGAGGTGGTGATGGCGAACTCAGTCGAGGGGTTCAAGAGAGGCCTGGATGTCTTCCTGGAGCAGAACAATATTGTATCATACAATTATTAGGTTCTGTAGAAGGACGTAGATCTGGGGATTTATTATGATGGAATATAGGCTGAACTGGATGGACAAATGTCTTTTTTCGGCCTTACTAACTATGTTACTATGTTACTATGTTACAGTGATCCGTATGTCATCCGTGTGCAGTTCGAGGATGCGATTTTCTCGCATGTAAGTATCCGTACGGCGAGATTTTCTCGCCGGCTTGCAAAATGGACATATCATGGATCCATGGGCTCAAATATTCGTGAAAACATTTATACTGTATATATATATATATATATATATATATATATATATATATGTCAGTGAGACATATACAGTACAGACCAAAAGTTTGGACACACCTTCTCATTTACAGATTTTTCTGTATTTTCATGACTATGAAAATTGTACAAGAGTGTGCAAAGCAGTCATCAAAGCAAAAGGTGGCTACTTTGAAGAACCTAGAATATAAGACCTATTTTCAGTTGTTTCACACTTTTTTATTAAGTATATAATTCCACATGTGTTAATTCATAGTTTTGATGCCTTCAGTGTGAATGTACAATTTTCATAGTCATAAAAATACAGAAAAATCTGTAAATGAGAAGGTGCGTCCAAACTTTTGGTAGCGGTGGCATAAGGGGTATTAAGGGGTTAATGTCACCTTGCTATTGTAAGGTGACATTAAGCCTGGTTAATAATGGAGAGGTGTCAATAAGACACCTGTCCATTATTAGTTAAAAATATACACACACATTAAGAATAAAGTATTTTAATGAAATAATTAAACACACAGGTTTAACATCTTTATTACACTCGCAATCCAAGCGAAGCCCTCGTTCTTCTGAAAAAAAAATCCAAAATAAAGAACCAGCAATATCCCATACCTGTCTGCTGTACAGTTAAGTCACACGCTGCAATCCATCTCAAGGGGTTGAATAGTTTACAACCGGGAGCGATGCTAGTGCTAAGTGAAAAGCTGCCTGCGCAGCCTCCCTGCCTTACTGGACATGAACTTATTAGCATGAGAAAGTTTCTGAACATTTACCCACGCTGTCAGTTCACCGCGGGTCAGGCTAACGCTGATGTCACTGAGGCTGCGCAGACAGCTTTTCATTCATTCCTCCATGTGTATAAATGTAACGGGTTTGCAATGGTTTACTGTATGTAAACCATGTCTCATGTCATATCCTGTCGGGTTCTGCAATGATCCCGACAATTGAATTATCAGCTATTCTGCTATCTAGCTCTCTTTGAAATTATATATATATATATATATATATATATATATATATATATATATACACTATGTGTAGATATTTATTCTATCTATTCTATTGTAAGCGGTCATTGCATTGAATTGCCAGCTTTTCTAAAGGACACCAATGCGTATTTCTCGCAAATCACACTGATGGTTCGTGTGTTGTCCATTTTTTTCTCATAGAATTGCATTGGCGATTCTCGGCCAATATATGGTGACAATCCCAGCATGCTGCGATTTCTCTCGCACGGATAATAAGGCCGAGAAAGCAACGGATGATCGGAGCTGCCCCATAGATTAACATTGGTCCGAGTGCTATGCGATAAAAAATCGTCTGTATTACGCTCTAGTGTGACTCCGGCCTAACACTGACTGTTTGTGCAGGATTGTCTGTATGTGTGTGTAGCATCCACATATAAAAAAATGGCAATGCAGAAGAGTGTTCGCAAGTGTTAAAATTTTGACAATCGCACCACAATTGATCAAAACGCTCATTTGCCAGGCGATTAGATAACTTATGCTAGAACAAAAATCATTGTTCACGGCAGAAAATCACCGAACGTGCTCAGATTAGGTGTTGTCTGATCATGCTGAGGTGCTAACAGAGTGTCTTCGGCGTGTTCGAAAACAGCCACAACATATGTAGGGACTAGGGATTGTTCGTTTGTTAGGCAATCCTTCCTTGTGTTGGGGCTGTCAAACAGCTACAAGACATGTAGCTGTGGGGACTCGAACCTAGTATTCGAGCACGCTGAAGACACTCAATTAGCATAGAGTATGGAGGATAACACCTTATCTAAGCACACTCGCTCATCACTAGTAAACATACGATGTGTTGCCGATAATGTGATACTGTATGGGGACAGAGAAATTGCACCAAATTATTCTGTCCCCATCATTCCTCATGAGACTGTAAAGAAGAAATTAAACTAGCGTCAATGGACTTGTATACAGTTGATGAACGCTGAGAAAAATATCTCAAACCAGGGTCCTGGTCGTCACAGTGGCATTGCTTTCTCCACGGGGAGAGTGATGTCACGCTTGGAAGCGATAAAGGATATCTTTCACCAGGTAATAACTTACATACAACACGTTCATACTCCAGGCCAGAAGGGGGAGCTCTGAACCCTGATTAAGGGGAGCTGCCTTATTTATTCTGGCTGGAGGGGAAGTTAGAGGGAAGTTGGTCCAGAGAGACCAGGAGAGAGGAGACGGACATAGAGTGTCAGAAGGTCTGATGGGGCCATGTAGATGGAATTGCTACTGCTCCTGGAGGAAGAGAACCGAAAGAACAAACAGCTTGTAGAAAGAGTGCAGGAGGGACAAAGCACAGGAGAAGTGACACCAGTGGAGCAGAGCAGTGAAGTGGCTACCTCCCTGGCTAGCGCAGATTCCGGTAGCTGGAAGACTGGCCGTGCTGGACTCTAAAGTGGCATAGCTGAAACCGGCAGGACAGCTCAATTGTAAATCACCGGCCCACCTTGATACCCAGGAGACACAGTGATAAATATAGGGCCCGGGTCGGACAGAGAGGAACTGCGAGGACCTTATTTGAAGCCTTAGGCAGTAAGGGACTTCAACACCCCTGCGCTTGGAGGAAGGCTTTTATTTCCACCTAGTAAGGAGACTCTTGATTCGCTTCCAAGCCAGCTGGACCCTGTCTGTACCTGTTGTCTGGTGCCCTGGACTGCGGTTGCCTGAAGCTTCAGTAAACCAGGTAAAAAGACTGCCAACCTGTGTCCTCGTTCTTCACTGCACTTCTCACCATCTTCACTTATACACCGGGAGCCCTGGGGACATACTTCACCTGTGGGAAGTTATGCCATCTAGCTGCCATAACATCACACCAGAGGACCCCTTTAAGAAGCGTCGGTCCCTACTGACCGAATACCACAGGTGGCGTCACGAACATAAACTTTAATCAATATCCCTTTTACATGGGCGCCCAGGGCCACAGACTGGGTCGCCACCGTGACACATCCTCTTAAGTACCGGACCCGATACCGAGTACCCCACGGCCATGGTGGGTGTTCCACTTCCACAATCAAAATGTATCCACGTGACACTGTGACTGTGTGATATTCAATATGTTAGCATTTGGGACCCCCTATTAATTTTGCCAAGGGTCCCACTTTGTCTAAAACCAGCCCTGTTTTCGGTGACCTGAGGCCTTTATAGATAGTCAGATCCCTGACGGCTGAGGCTGAAGGTCCCTCCAATGGACTGCAGAATATTAAGTATGTGAACCCAGCTCACTTGAACTAGCTAATAATATGCAAAAAGCATATTTTATTATACTACTTTGACTACAAATGTCTAAAGGCCTTCAATGATTTACCATCTGTTTTTACAGCACATCCTAAATATAATGAATTGTTACAACATCCATTTTCATGTAAATGTCTTTTACTAACTACAGTGCAATGTAATTGTGGTAATGTGGATTGGTAATCCATTGCATTTGAATAATACAACATATGGCGAGTCGATTCATAGCAGTCATTCTTTCCTTTTCCCAGTGAGACAGTTCTCCTTAATTGAATTACTTCAGTGGAATGACATAGGGGACAAAGTCCAGAATGTACTTTCAGCTTATCTTCCAAAGGCCAGAAGATCAGATTCCAGCTGTGCTGCAAAACACGCCTTGCCCCTGACACTTTACTGGCAAGAAACTGCTTGTGTTTGTCGATTTGTTTGGAAGAAAAATGCTTAAGACGGCACAATAATATTTTTGTAATATTAAACTGACGTCCTTATAGAAGGGTGGATGCACTGATTTGACATACTATAGCTAGATCGATAACAACATTATGCCTGATCAGATCATATCTTATATTTAACAGTGGATGTGTACTCCTGACTAGGGTTGAGCGAAACGGGTTGAAATTTTTCAAAAGTCGCCGACTTTTGGCAAGGTCGGGTTTCATGAAACCCGACCCGACCCCAGTGTGGGGTCGGCCATGAAGTCGGCGATCTTTTGAATCTAGAATCGGAATTCCGATACCGATTCCCGATATGTTTAAGATATCGGGAATTGGTATCGGAATTCAGATTTAAGTGTAAAATAAAGAATTAAAATAAAAAATATTGCAATACTTACCCTCTGACGCGCCCTGGTACTAACCGGGAACTTTCCTTCCTTAGAATCAGCCTTCCAGGACCCTGCTGTGACGTCGTGGTGACGTCGCGGCTTGTGATTGGCCGCGCGGCCGCCCATGTGACCGCTCGCGCGGCCAATCACAAGCCGCGACGTCACCGCGACGTCACCGCAAGGTCCTGGAAGGGCTGATTCTAAGGAAGGAAGGTTCCCGGTTAGTACCAGGGCGCGTCAGAGGGTAAGTATTGCGATATTTTTTATTTTAATTCTTTATTTTACACTAAAATATGGATCGCAGGGCCTGAAGGAGAGTTTCAGCTCCTTCAGACCCTGGGAACCATGGAAACCCAATGCACTGCATTGGGTTTCGGGTTTCGTCCGACCCCGACCCCGACTTTTTTATAGGATCGGCCGATTTCACTCGACCCGACTTTTTCAAAAGTCGGGTTTCGTGAAACCCGACCCGATCCTATAAAAGTAAAGGTCGCTCAACCCTACTCCTGACCGAAGCCGGAATGGGCGCCGCATGCACAGTGTGGCGTCAGATTCAACGCATTCTCATACCGGACTACGGCGCCATTTTATTAAAGACACTATGTATGAGAATTCCCAGACACAGTGTCTTTGCCAAAAATAGCGCCGAATATCCCAGGATACGCACTCGTTGACTCCGACCTCATTTTATTGAAAAGTCTACTACAATTTCAAAATAGCTGTTGCCGTTATCCCAATGATGGCGCATGCACACTGCTATGTTGACTGCACAGTGTGACACCGGAGTCACACCGCACTATGGTGATATTTTATTGAAGACACTGTGTATTAAAAAAAAAAGGTTATACGGTTCATGATTTCTTCTTTACCTTGTCTTCCTCCTCCATCATATCAACAGGGTCATAATTTTTAGAAGGTCATCAGGGGGCCCTCACTCATAATCTTTAGATGGTTATATTTCGGCCCTTGCTCATAATTTTTAGAATGTAAACAGTCTGCCCTTGTTTAAAATTCTTAGTGGGTCATCATCCTCTTAATTTATCCAGGGTGTGTATGATGTCCTTCTTCATACTGGATGCGTATGAGGCCTACGTCTACAATTCTCTGATATACTGTATATATGTATACCAGGGGTAAATGTTTTTCAGGCCTTGCTCTTAGTGCTTAGGCTTAACCAGTATAGGAGTCCCACTCTCTAAAAATGGGAAAAAAATGTTTTCTGAGGCCCTCCTCTACATGTCTGTCCTCTACATGTCTTCCAGGGTGTATTGCAGTCCCTCCTAATTTTATGCAGCCCTTGAACATAGTGCATAGTCCAGTCTAGGAATCCCACTCCTTATGCCATATACTGTAGTCAGTGGCGATGGGGAAATACGGTCAGAGATGGCCTAGCTATTAAGGGGAGAGGGGGCATTATTTTGTTTCTCTTTTCAATTTTGCCTTACATGCCAGTCATTATATAAGAAAGAATGTTTCCTGACATTGTTTCTTGTCAAATCTATTTTATCTTTGGTTTTGAATGTTTTATTGTCAGTCCGTAAACTTGGAGAACTACCCTGACAATATTATTCCCAGCAGCGACCTGGTAGCCAGAGATGCATCTAGGCTTCTTCCCTATGCTGTTTGCATTTCAAGTGAACACTGTTTTTCCAACCTCTTCAGTCCTCCTGTTAGAGTCTTCTGGAAAAATGCTCGAGTTTCCCATTGGCTTCCTTTACACTCAGAACTCGGGTCGCGCCCATCCGAGGGTAGGAACCTACTCTATTCGAGTACCAAACACTTGAGAATTTTAGTGCTCGCTCATGTCTAATCTTCTACTCATCTGAGAAAAATTGGATAACACTATAATTAAATTCTGATCAGAGTTTGATCGGAGTGTGAGTAGTATAATCAGCCAGATTTTCTACAGCTATATATATCGTATATTTTCTCATGTTAACTAATTAATTCCAAAACTCAGCATAAAACAAGTTTAAGATTAGTGATGAGCGACTGTACTCTCGGGTGACCTCCGAGTATTTGTGACTGCTCGGAGATTTAGTTTTCATTGCCTCAGCTGAATGATTTACAGCTATTAGCCAGGCTGAGTACATGTGGGGATTGCCAGGTTGCTAGGGAACCCCCACATGTAATCAAGCAGGCTAGTAGCTGTAAATCATTCAGCTAATGTGATGAAAACTAAATCTCTGAACAGTCACAAATACTCGGAGGACACCCGAGCGTGCTCGGGAAAATCTGAGCAATGAGTACACTCGTTCATCACTATTTAAGATGCAAAATTCGCTAAAATTAATTATATAGCTTGAATCAGAGCCCAAATTATGAATATATCAGAATATGGGTCTATGGAAATGCAGAGACAATAACCTAGTTGGACATAACTTAAGTGTTGCTGGAGGGGTTAAATACATTTCATTTATTCATTAATTCATTCATTCATTGATGGCGAGGATGATCCGTAACATCCCTGCACTTCACCTCTGCCTTTCATGAAGCGGATTACGCCAGTCTGACATCACAACGTGTATCCTTCTGTTACATTTGACCTTACAAATAACAATTGTGAGGACAGGATGCACATTATTTTTGTAGCTTAGTAATCAAACTCTTGTTCTGCCTATAAAAGGCATTTATTCGGCGAGGTTAACGGCTCAATTGACGTCTATTTGAGAAGGCAGCTTCCTTCCTGTCGTGTTGGGAAAGGAAAGATGTAATTATAGGCTGGCTTGTGAATTACATTTTAGGAGGAGAAAGCCTAATTAAACTGTAATGTGACAAAAAAATAAGCTAATTTAAAGGTTTCATAGGAAATGGATTTGAGACCTTAAAAAAAAAAGTAATTGTCATCATTATTTGGTTGATATAAATGCAATGGGAAAATGTGATTTTAGTCTGTGGTTTATAGATAAGGCAAATTACTGGGAGTTGTCTCTAACGATTATAATTGTATAATTTAGGTAGAAAAGCTGGAAACATTGAATGCCAATCATCTTGGAAACAATTGATAAGTTTCTGCATGTATTAACAGGTTTTTTAATTATTATTTTTATTATTATTATCATTATTATTATTATTATTGTATTTATTTTTTTACTTCGGTTTCACTCCTGGTATTTTTTTTTGTCATTTATTCTGGGCTCCTGGCAAAATCGTAATGTTCTCAAGATCAGAAATACACAAGGATACTGTCATATCCCCTATTGAGTCACACAGGATATCATTTGGCAAGCCTAATTTCTGAGCCTAATTTCCTATTAGTAAATGGGACAGGGTGGTATGCAATTATTGTCGCGGACTATGGTTTTTGAATGGATCTTTAAAGCAATTTTTCTCTGAAAAACCAGGGCATTTTGTGAGAAAAATATACCTGGCTGCAATCATACAGTCAGGCTCTGGCAATCATATGGTTGGCATGAATAAGGTGATAGATTCCCTTTAAGACTTATAGTGTCATTGCAGTAGTTATGAATAGGGATGAGCGGACCCGTGGAAACTTGGGTTATTCCAAAGTTCAGTTGAGGTACCACAACTGTACCCAATTTGACATTGAAAACAATTGAGACCTGAACTTTCCAGCTGAAAACAAATTTCTCTCTCTCTCTTTATCTCTCTTTTCAATGGACTTCCAAGGAACTCTGAACACTAACTGTCCAGTACGAACCCCGCTCGTCTCTAGTCATGAAGAATCTAGCATGAAATGTATGTTGCCAACCCTAGGTTTAGACATCAAGCACATGAATGTATTATAGAAAAGCAGAAATATCGATATTATAGCACTCAGTTGCCTATTTTGTCTATGTGTCTGTCCTATCTGTTTTTATGGTATATTGCATTCTCCTTTGCTGTCCCCAAATCCCTGCACCCTTTTACCAAGTAATAATCTCTCCTTCCCTCCTGCCCCCCACCTGACCTTCTCTGCTGACCTGCTCCTCAACCTCAGATCTCTCCTAACAAAACACAAAACAAGCCTCCCACTCTCCTTCTCCCACCTACTCTGCCTCTCTCTGCTTCTCCTCACTGCTGGCGACATATCTGCCAATCCTGGACCCCCACAGATCATACCTCCCATTACTACCCCCTCCTATTGCTCCCAACCCAATATAAACACCCAAAATCTTGCCCACCTCAAATTCGTGCCCATGATGCCCACCCCCCTGCACCCTCTCTCTGGATCACTATGGAATGGCGGCTCCATCTGTAATAAACTCCACGTGATTCACAACCTCTTCACCTCTCATAATCTTTCCTTTCTGGGCATCACCGAAACATGGCTGACATCCTCTGACACAGCCTCCCCTGCTGCACTATGTTACGGTGGCCTCCACTTCATCCACACTCCTCGCCCTGGCAACAAACATGGTGGAGGAGTGGGCCTTCTCCTTTCTTCCAACTGCATTATTAACCCAATCCCACCTCTACGCTCCCTTATCCTCCCCTCTTTTGAAGTCCACTCTGTCCACATCTACTCCCCCTACAACCTCCAAATGGCGGTCATATACTAACCTCTGGGCCCGACCACTGCCTTTATTGACCAATTCTCCACTTGGCTCCTTCACTTTCTTTCTGCTGACATTCCCACCATCATCATGGGTGACGTCAACATCCCCTTTGACACCCACCAGTCAGCAGCCTCCAAACTCCTATCCCTTACTTCATCTTTTGGACTTACTCAGTGGTCCTACTCAGCCCCCCACACAGACAGACATATATTAGACCTGGTCTTCACCCGTCTCTGCCACCTATCTAACTTCACAAACTCCCCTCTCCCTCTATCTGACGACCATCTGCTCATATTCTCATCACTGTCCTCCTCATCTGTCACCCATGTCCAGCAACATGCCCACCCCTGCAGAAACCTCGCACACCTTGACACCCACAAGCTCTCTGACTCTATCCTACCACTAGCATCCATATCCTCACTCCACGACACAGACACTGCCACTGCTTTCTAGAATGCCAGACTTGCATCAGCTATTGACACGGTCGCCCTTGTCATGCATAGCAGAGTGCGACAAATCAATAGACAACCTGTCACGCCGTAAACGGCGATAAAGGGGCAGGATGGCGTACTGGGTCCCGCACCTGCCCCTGACTCTATAAAGGGGCCCTGACTTGTCCTTATCCTAGGGGTACATATAATGGTTAGGAGTCCTGAGCCGCCAGCGTATCCCTGTCTCCTGTGTAGACCCTATCAGTGGCCCCCTCTCCCCCCCAGGAAGGAGGACTGCACAAAAATAGCAAAACGACAAATAGACAGGGAATACAGACAAAGTAACTTAAATAGCAAACACCCTGAAAACTCACTCAACCACAGAAGAAACACTGAATAGGAAAAAAGGGGGGAAAGAACAAAGGAGAGAAAACAGGTTTAACATGCAACCAAATAAGCAGACAACAATCTAAGTAGATAAACCTCCAAGCTCCAACACTACGCTCCTTCACGCTCCAAGCCAGGCAGCTGAACTGATCACTGACAACAGTTGTAGTCAAAGCTAGGTCTATATAGAGGATGAGATTACAAAATCCAATTCTCTCAGCAACCTCAGCAACAAGGTTAACTCCTGCACTGCTGGCACAAGGCAGCCAGGTCAGAATTAAGGAGAAGAGCTTCTGTTCACTGTGTGTGAACGAGGCCCAGATTGCTGCGGTTCTCTGAAGCCTCTTAGTCGCGGTAGCCCCGTGACACAACCCTGGCACAATAACATCACCAAAAAGCTTCAGCAAGTATCCAGAATTGCAGAACGGTGTTGGATGAAAGCACATTCGCAAGATCATTTCACTGCACTCATACAAGCAACACTCACATTCACATCAGCTCTCACCTCTGCTAAACAAGCCTATTTTACTTCCCTCAAATCTTCTTTGTCCCACAACCCCAAAAAGTTGTTCAACACTTTTAACTCCCTCCTCCGCCCACCACTGCCCCCTCCGAGCTCCTTCATCATTGCTGAGGACTTTGCCACGCACTTAAAAAAAACAGATAGACCAAACAAGGCAAGTCTTTGTTGTCAAACCACCACAACCACCATAAAATTACTGAAGGGAAGCTTGCTCATCTTCTCTCCAAATCACACCTCACCACTTGTGCGCTTGACCCCATCCTATCCCACCTCTTTCCCAACCTCGCCACTACACTGATCTCATCCCTAACCTATCTCTTCAACCTATCACTAACTTCTGGTACCATCCCCTCTGCTTTCAAATATGCCACAATCACACCTATCCTCAAAATGCTTCCCTTGACCCAAGCACTATGTCCAGCTATCGCCCCATATCTTTGCTCCCATTTGCTTCCAAACTCCTTGAGCAGCACGTCCATGCTGGACTTTCCTCTAATTTTGCATCTGACTCTCTCTTCGACAACCTACAATCTGGCTTTCGTCCCCACCATTCCACTGAGACTGCCCTATCCAAAATGACTAACGACTTACTTACAGCCAAAGCTAACAGACAATTCTCTATACTCCTCCTTCTAGACCTGTCCTCTGTCGTCGACACAGTTGACCACTGCCTCCTACTACAGATCCTCTCTTCCTTTGTTGTCATAGACCTTGCCTTATCTTGGATCTCCTCATACCTTGCCAACCGCACATTTAGCGTTTCCTACTCCCATACTACCTCTTCATCTGGACCCCTCTCTGTTGGTGTCCCTCAAGGCTGTCTCCTAGGGCCCTTACTCTTCTCAATCTATACACTCGGCCTGGGACAACTCATAAGGTCCTATGGCTTCCAGTACCATCTATATGCTGATGACACTCAGATCTACCTCTCTAGCCCAGATGCCACCTCTCTGCTCTCCAGAATCCCAGAGTGTCTATCAGCCATATCCTCCTTCTTCTTCTCTCGCTTCCTCAAGCTCAATGTGGACAAATCTGAACTAATTATCTTTCCTCCATCTCGCACATCTTCCCTACTTGATCTATCTATCAAAATAAATGAACTCACACTTTCTCCTGTCCACAAAATCCGCTGCCTCGGAGTAACCCTTGACTCTGCCCTGTCCTTCAAACTGCACATCCAAGCTCTCGCCACCTCCTGTCGCCTCCAGCTCAAATATATTTCCAGAATCCGTCCTTTCCTCAACCCTCACTCTACCAAAATGCTGGTGCATGACCTAATCATCTCCCGCCTCGACTACTGCAACATCCTCCTCTGTGGCCTACTTTCTAACACTCTCACACCCCTTCCGTCCGTCCTTAACTCTGCTGCCCAACTAATTAATCTCTCTCCTCGCTACACTCCTGCTTCCCCTCTTTGCAAATCCCTTCACTGGCTCCCAGTTTCACAGCGTATCCAGTTTAAACTGCTAACACTGACCTACAAAGCCATCCATAACCTTTCTCCTCTGTATATTGCCAAACTAATCTCTCAATATCTTCCCTCACATAATCTCCGGTCCTCCCAAGACCTCCTTCTCTCCTCCACGCTTATTCACTCCACATCCAATTGCCTCCAAGACTTCTCCCGATTATCCCCTATCCTCTGGAATTCTGTGCCCCAACACATCCGGTTATCCACCACATTTGGATTCCTCAAAAGAAACCTGAAAACCCAACTCTTCAAAGAAGCTTACAACCTGCAGTGACCACACGGCCACCTCAACACCATCGGAGTTACTGCAACCCTTGACCTACTTTCTTCTTCCCCATAATCCTGTAGAATGTAAGCCCGCAAGGGCAGTGTCCTCTCCCCTCTGTACCAGTCTGTCATTGGTAGTTTAATTTGTTTACTGTAAGTGATATTTGTATTTTGATGTAACCCCATTATCATGTATTGCACCATGGAATTAATGGTGCTATATAAGTAAATAATAATGATAATAATAATAATGATGAATAACAGGCATTTTGTGCTAAATCAATTTATTCAGTTTGGAAATAATTGAGCTGCATACCTCATACGGTTTCTATATGCTGTGGGGAGGCTCCATGCACACATCTAAGTCATGAATTAAGACTTGGCGTATGTTCACATTTAGTAGTCAATACTCAATATCACATTGGATAAATCATAGTAAAGTAAAATTCCATTCACTTGTGTTTTTTTTATTGGGATACAGTATGTGACTTACAATAGAAGTACAAGAAGAAGAGGGTTGGAAGTAACATAACTGTAAGATCCAACTACACAGCGTTAGTTTGTCATCTGTTACCATGGATACGCATATGTCTGACTTATGAATAGTGTTGAGCATTCTGATACTGCAAGTATCGGGTATCGGACGATATTTGCTGGATCGGAATTCCGATACCAAGTTCCGATATTTTTGCGATATCGGAAATCGGAATCAGCGTGTGCGGTGCGTATGGTTCCAAAGGTCTGGAGGAGAGGAGACTCTCTTTCAGATCCTGGGATCCATATTCATGTAAAAAATAAAGAATAAAAATAAAAAATATGGATATACTCACCCCTCCGACGGCCCCTGGCTGTCACCGCTGCTAGCGTCTGCCTCCGTTCCTAAGAATGCAGTGAGTGAAGGACCTTCGATGACGTCCCATTGACTTACATTGGTATCGGGTATCGGTATCGGCGATATCCGATATTTTTTGGATATCGGCCGATACCATCCGATACCGATACCTTTGAATATCGGAAGGTATCGCTCAACACTACTTATGAACAGAAAAGGGAATATGTTACTAATAGGATTTAGGCAGTTGAATATACCATTGATAAGTGCCCAGTTTGAAGGATTAGACAAAATAGCTGCTTTCTTTCAGAAACAGTGTTACTCTTAGTTAGTAATGGTATTGCAGCTCAACTGTACTAACGTGATCTGCCATGCTACACATGATGTGCAAACAGGTGCTGGACAGTTTTTTGGAGAAATTCACCATGATTTTTTTTAATATCCCACAACTGATTTAGGCATTGAATGATACCCAATTAATGGATGCGCGCTGACTTGTAGTGATGGTGACTTTAATCTACAAATATCATACTCAGCTCGGACTGGCCCACAGGAGAACAGGTGAATCCCCCGGTAGGCCCTTATGCCGGAGTAAGCAACTTACCTCCCAACATTATCAGTAGTTTAACAATAAATGTAAATCTTTAAATACAGACCAAGGCAGTGTCTTATCATTCATTCAACAAGCAACCCAGTGTATTATTTCATAGAAGAAGAAGGAAATCTGGGAGAGAGGGTAATGTAATGTATTACCTGTAGCTGAACTGTAGGCCCCCAGAGTGAATGTTACAGGTGCGCCCTTACCACCCCCATCCGACACTGATTACACTGACTCCTGATGGACCAATAACCAGCTAAATAATACATCTAGATATACATAAAAGATCAAATGACTGTGCCCTAACCACAGCCCAGCTGATTTATAATAACAATGACTCGGAAGCTGAAGGATAATTGCAGTCAAGACACTGCCCTTCCTGTTCCTTCTCCATGTACCTCAGATCATCACTCACTACAACCCACATCCTCTGACTGCTTCAACTCCCAGAGCGGCGAGGTTTCCTTAGACAGCCAGAAATGTATTATCATGGAGCAACCATAACACAGACAGAGGAAGGGATGACAGAATCACAGATACAATTATATCACATCTCTTTCCTGTATTACAAATTGGTACTGAAGAATATTGCAAGAACATTTCACCATTACAGTCAATTTGTAGTAATAAAATACTTATTTTATTTAATAAAACACAATTTAATTATTTAAAAATCAGACGTGATTTTCTGCTTTTCATTTTTAGAATCTGTCTCTCACAGTTGAAGCGTACCTACGATAAAAATGAAAGACCTCTCCATTCTTTGTAAGTGGGAAAGCATTTAAAATCATCAGTGTATCAATTACTTATTTCCCCACTGTTCCTGGATCTCTAATTATCACAGTCACATGTCTGAGAGATGGTCATGTGAACGTCATCTAACTTTCTGTTAGCTATTGGGAGACTTGAGCAAACGATCCAGAGCCATCAGAAGCTCTGTTTGAGCATCGGGCAAAGAGTACAGGTTTGTCATTTTGAGACTCAGTAAACAATGATCAACAGTTTCTTACCAAAGAAGCGTGAACTTATCTTGATTCTTTACCCTCAATCTGCACATGGAGGTGTAGACCTTCTTGGTTGAATTCTAAGGTGACAGCTTCCAGAAAAGTCAATGATTGGTGGCAGGTGCACAACTGATATAGTCAGAACCCAACCAAATGGCATCATCAGGAAAATGTTCAGAATGCTTTAAGCTTGGGGGCAGGTGAAGATTAGTCAAAGGACGGGGCAAGGGTCAGAATCAGGATGTGGACAACTGGCACCTGGAAAAATAGAAGGATCTGGATAAAGCATGATTCTGACGTGAAGTTACTGTCAAGGTAGGAATCAGTAGTAGAGTCAAAAAGCAGGTATAAACAAGAGCCAAACAAAGGCTGTACCTTGATCACCTTGTCTGTAGATTCTTTATATACACTACTTATATCAATGTTAACAAGAAGAACCTGCATGTGGCAACGTAGAGGACCAATCGGGCATGCTGAAGACCAGACACTGTAAAAAAGAAGGTGAATAATAGGCATCAAATCTTAACATGGATAACGTCCCACCTGGAAAATCTTTTCTATATATCTGGCCTTTGGCATGTATATACACAAAATTATCTTAAGCCAATACACACATCTAAATGGAATTCAGATTTATCCATACAATGAAATATGTGTATGACAAGCCACCAGACACAGTTTATTCTATGTGGACCTCAAAACATCACCATCAAAAAATATCCAAGGAAAGTGTTAGGGGTCGAGTTCCCGCCTCTGCACAGGGGGAATCTCGGGCCATCTCCACTGCAGTCTCCCATTCTTCTCCTGCCGCAGTGGAGTCTGCTCAGCGGAGACGACGGTCCCAGCGTCTTGCTCAGTCCCACTCTGTACAAAGAGTTACTGCTGCTTCTCCGGCTTCTGCCATTGAAGTCAGTGCTGGGCAGCGGCGAGCAAACGCTTCTGAGACTAAGTCCTGCTTTTCTCGTTCTGAGCATGCCCTGAGTAAGACCTCTCACTGGAGATCGAGGGTCACATGGTCAGATACTGCAGCTAAGTCCATTGGTCCTTTTCTGGAAGGTCCTTCAAGTGCTAGGTCTAAATCCTGCTTTGCACATTGAGCATGCCCACGGCAAGATCTCTCAGTGGAGATTTAGGGTCACATGCTCAGGTATGGCAGTCTCTCATTGGTCCTTCTAGGAAGGCCTTTTACTTGCTGCAGCTATATAAGGCTCGCATGGCCGCATGGCCATGTGCTAGTGTCAATTCATATATGTACTTTGCGCCAGTGTGGTTATGCATGAGTGTGTTCAGGGACCTGGCTGAAATAAGCCCCTAGAATACTGGCACCTCCGGTGAGGAGATTGTATGAGTATCTTCAGGGACCCAGCTGAAATAAGCCCCTAGAATACCGGCTTCTCCGGTGAGGAGATTGCGTGTTGCATAACCACTGACTGCTATCAGCTTGGCAGTAAGCTTGTGCTCCTGTGAGGCTAACAGGGTGCAGTGCTTCCCTTTCATGGCTACTCTGTGGAGCAACAGAGCTAGTCTATACCGCCAGGGCCGTATTTGCCACTAGGCACTCGAGGGCACGTGCCTAGGGCGGCGACATTGCGGGGGGGCGGCACCTGGGCAAGGATTTTTTTTTTTTTTTTTTAAGTCACAAACGCGACCGACGCAAAACCCCGCCCCCGCCTGCCTCCCCGCGCCCCTCCCCGCCTCCGCATCCCACCCACCCTCCATGAAGAGAGACGATACTCACCTCCTGCTCCAGCCTCCAGCGATGCCTGTTCTCACCGTCTGTAGCGCGTCCTGAGTGAGCGGTCACATGGTACCGGTCATTAAGGTCATGAATATGCGCATATTCATGACCTTATTGAGCAGTATCACATGACCGCTCACTCAGTCAGGAAGAAGGCGCTGCGGCGGGACAGAGCGCCAGAGGGATGTCGGCGGCTGCGGCGCGCGCAGTGTGTGGGACAGGCAGCTGAGCTGAGTGACAGGTGAGTATGAGGACGGACGGGGGCGATGTTCTGCAGGGAGGGGGGGCGATGAAGCTCTGCAGGGAGGGAGGGAGGGAGGGAGATGAAGCTCTGCAGGGAGGGAGATGAAGCTCTGCAGGGAGGGAGGGGGGGGCGATGATGAAGCTCTGCAGGGAGGGAGGGGGGGCGATGATGAAGCTCTGCAGGGAGAGAGGGGGGGCGATGATGAAGCTCTGCAGGGAGGGAGGGAGGGGGGGGGCGATGATGAAGCTCTGCAGGGAGGGAGGGAGGGGGGGCGATGATGAAGCTCTGCAGGGAGGGAGGGAGGGGGGGCGATGATGAAGCTCTGCAGGGAGGGAGGGAGGGGGGGCGATGATGAAGCTCTGCAGGGAGGGAGGGAGGGGGGGCAATGATGAAGCTCTGCAGGGAGGGAGGGAGGGGGGCGATGATGAAGCTCTGCAGGGAGGGAGGGAGGGGGGGCGATGATGAAGCTCTGCAGGGAGGGAGGGAGGAGGGGCGATGATGAAGCTCAGGAGGGGGGGGGGCGATGATGAAGCTCTGCAGGGAGGGAGGGGGGCGATGATGAAGCTCTGCAGGGAGGGAGGGGGGGCGATGATGAAGCTCTGCAGGGAGGGAGGGGGGGCGATGAAGCTCTGCAGGGAGGGAGGGGGGGCGATGATGAAGCTCTGCAGGGAGGGAGGGGGGGCGATGATGAAGCTCTGCAGGGAGGGAGGGAGGGCGATGATGAAGCTCTGCAGGGAGGGAGGGAGGGCGATGATGAAGCTCTGCAGGGAGGGAGGGGGGGCGATGATGAAGCTCTGCAGGGAGGGAGGGGGGGCGATGAAGCTCTGCAGGGAGGGAGGGGGGCGATGAAGCTCTGCAGGGAGGGGGGGGCGATGTTCTGCAGCTGTCACGGTCCTGTAGAGTTATCGGACATGTTTGTCTTCTCTGTTGGGCGCAGATGGAGCAGATAACGGCAGATGACCCCCATCCTCCGCGGAGTCCCGTCCACACTGGGAGATCCCGCGTCCGCAGTCGCTTGTGCCGGTGTCACCCGCGCGGATCAGCGCCGTCCTCCCGCGGAAATATCCGGTGATCAGACAGCGAGGCTTCTACTCTGATATTCTGACCTACAGCGCCGCTCCTCTGGTGAAAGTGAGTGCAGGCGTCACATGACCGGCAGCCGCGTGCTATACTGCACGTGTCCACGGCTACAGAGCGCTCTGTCCCCGCCGTTCTCCGGTGTCTCCTTGTGCTGCAGCTTCAGCCGCCATTTCCATTATATTGCAGGATGTCAGCGCCGGACCGAGCGTTCAACCGAATCTCCTGAGACAAGTGGACGAGGAGCGCAACACCCCGAAAGGTGAGTGGAGGATACTTGTAACAACCACAGGAAGGTAGACCCCGGCAACCAGATCCAACAGTCACAATAGGAGATGTCACAGCTCACCTCCTCCTCCTCCTTAAAGGGAACCTGTCACCGCCAAAATCGCGGGTGAGATAGGCACATCGGCATCAGGGGCTTATCTACAGCATTCTGGAATGCTGTAGATAAGCCCCTGATGTATCCTAAAACATGAGAAAAAGACGTTATATTATACTCACCCAGGGGCGGTCCCGCTGTTGTTCCGGGTCTGGCGCCTCCCATCTTCATCAGATGACGTCCTCTTCTGGTCTTCACGCCGCAGCTCCGGAACAGGCGTACTTTGCCTGCCCTGTTGAGGGCAGAGTAAAGTACTGCATTGCGCAGGTGCCGGGAAAGGTCAGAGAGGCCCGACGCCTGCACAATGCTGTACTTTGCTCTGCCCTCAACAGGGCAGGCAAAGTACGCCTGCGCCGGAGCTGCGGTGTGAAGACCAGAAGAGGACGTCATCTGATGAAGATGGGAGGCGCCAGACCCGGACCAACAGCGGGAACACCCCTGGGTGAGTATAATATAACGTCTTTTTCTCATCTTTTAGGTTACATCGGGGGCTTATCTACAGCATTCCAGAATGCTGTAGATAAGCCCCTGATGCCGGTGGGCTTACCTCACCCGCGATTTTGGGGGTGACAGGTTCCCTTTAACACCCTCCCATAGAAGTGAATGGTCCCTACAATACAGTCTGATGTTACTTACATATTACAGTGTCACCCGGGCTCAGTACATGGGGTGTCTCGCCCGTCACTCGGGCTCAGTACAGTCATGGTCAAAAGTATTGACACCCCTGCAATTCTGTCAGATAATACTCAGTTTCTTCCTGAAAATGATTGCAATCACAAATTCTTTGGTATTATTATCTTCATTTAATTTGTCTTAAATGAAGAAACACAACAGAGAATGAAGCAAAAAGCAAAACATTGATCATTTCACACAAAACTCCAAAATTGGGCCAGACAAAAGTATTGGCACCCTCAGCCTAATACTTGGTTGCACAACCTTTAGCCAAAATAACTGCGACCAACCGCTTCCGGTAACCATCAATGAGTTGCTTCCAATGCTCTGCTGGAATTTTAGACCATTCTTCTTTGGCAAACTGCTCCAGGTCCCTGATATTTGAAGGCGCCTTCTCCAAACTGCCATTTTTAGATCTCTCCGCAGGTGTCCTATGGGATTCAGGTCTGGACTCATTGCTGGCCACCTTAGAAGTCTCCAGTGCTTCCTCTCAAACCATTTTCTAGTGCTTTTTGAAGTGTGTTTTGGGTCATTGTCCTGCTGGAAGACCCATGACCTCTGAGGGAGACCCAGCTTTCTTACACTGGGCCCTACATTCTGCTGCAAAATTTGCTGGTAGTCTTCAGACTTCATAATGCCATGCACACGGTCAAGCAGTCCAGTGCCAGAGGCAGCAAAGCACCACCAAAACATCAGGGAACCTCCGCCATGTTTGACTGTAGGGACCGTGTTCTTCTCTTTGAATGCCTCTTTTTTTCTCCTGTAAACTCTATGTTGATGCCTTTGCCCAAAAAGCTCTACTTTTGTCTCATCTGACCAGAGAACATTCTTCCAAAACGTTTTAGGCTTTTTTAGGTAAGTTTTGGCAAACTCCAGCCTGGCTTTTTTATGTCTCGGGGTAAGAAGTGGGGTCTTCCTGGGTCTCCTACCATACAGTCCCTTTTCATTCAGACGCCGACGGATAGTACGGGTTGACACTGTTGTACCCTCGGACTGCAGGGCAGCTAGAACTTGTTTGGATGTTAGTCGAGGTTCTTTATCCAACATCCGCACAATCTTGCGTTGAAATCTCTTGTCAATTTTTCTTTTCCATCCACATCTAGGGAGGTTAGCCACAGTGCCATGGGCTTTAAACTTCTTGATGACACTGCGCATGGTAGACACAGGAACATTCAGGTCTTTGGAGATGGACTTGTAGCCTTGAGATTGCTCATGCTTCCTCACAATTTGGTTTCTCAAGTCCTCAGACAGTTCTTTGTTCTTCTTTCTTTTCTCCATTCTCAATGTGGTACACAAGGACACAGGACAGACGTGGCCATTATACAGTATGGAGCACTGTGTGGCCATTATACAGTATGGAACATCATGTAGGGCCATTATACAGTATGTGGAGCACTGCATAGCCATTGTACAGTATGAAGCACTGCGTGGCCATATTTTTTTTTTGTTTTAATGTATATGAAACAGTGTGATCAGCAGTGCTAAATGGGTGTGGTTGGGACTTGGATATGGGTGTGATTAGTTGTGAAATGGGTGTGGTCAGAGGCGTGGCCTAAAATTTGCCGCGGCGCACTACGTGCGCCGCAACCTTTAGACCTTTTTCCCTTCAAAAGTTGGGAGGTATGGCACCGCATTTCCCAGATCACATCAAGTACCGCAAATCCCATAAGGAATGAATGAAACCAAACGCAGTGTTGCCGTAAGTGATCCGTTACGTGTCAGATGCAGAAAAACTGCCTGATCTGCTGCAAACGGCAACTTTCACATCAGTGATTCTTCCCAAAGTCATTGCCGATAGTGTCATACTCACCAGAGGGGGAAGCAGCGCTAAAAGTGCCTAGGGCAGCAGAAACTCTAAATACGGCCCTGTATACTGCCAAACAGTGCCGCCATTTGCTAGCAGCAGGTTCCTCCTGCACTGTGGACTCCGGGCTGCGAATGCACCATTAATAATAAACATCTCTACTTTCTCAGTGCGTTCCTCTAGCCCTAACAGCAAGTTTCTGGTTAGATATGCGACTAAGAGAAATCTGCGATCTAGAACTACTTATTTAGGAATTTCTATGTATTTTTGGACTCTGCTGTCATGAACCATATGAATATAATACTAAAGTCAGAAAAATGTTCATAAACTGAGTCAGTATTTCCTGTAATGCAAACGCTTACATTGACATTATTATATTACAAGATGATAAAGAATTGATGTTTGGTTTTCTTTAAATATAAGGGATGACGGATTGGTGTTGGATTATCTACTGTAAGGACAGCAGCTAAAGGAACAGGCAGGGTGTTAGCAGAGGAAATCATCGAGATGGCAGAAGGAGTGACGTAGCGTGCAACTGACTTTAATCTGCCAGATGCTGATCACCCTCATATGGAAAATGTTTGGCTTGTTCAGAGGGTGGAGAGTTCTGTGCAGTCAGAACACCATGCAATATACAGTCATAATAACACATTGTGTTTTGTCACAAAACCACATTAGGTTTCTGCAATAATATTTATCTACAATAATTAAAAAAATCTGGAGTATGATTAAATAATCTAACTAAATTACTATATATTTAGTATTATTATGTCTCACTTGATGAGGTAGCTCCTGGAAGCCTTTGGCCCAATGTGTAGTTCTTTAGCAACATGGACAGGTGACACCAATGTTGCTCAGCGACTGATGGGGTAAAGTGGTCTCAAAAGATATAACGGTCTATAAAGGAGATGCCGAACTGACATAGTAGAGCTGGCGCAGCGATAACTGATGTACTAGAGCTAGAACAGCATAGAGCAAAGGAAGAGCAGAGTGATGTAATGGTAGGAAGCCAACTACCTGAATACTCAGTTAGAATCCTGCAGCCTGAGCTGGATTTAAATGACCTAATAATTTGATACAAATTAACCAATGCACAGGAGAAGAGATGGAACTGTCAGCGCTCATCGCTGGAATTCTTTTAAAAATGTAGATGAATAAACAGGAAAAAAATTATAGACAAAACAGTAGTGGGCCAAAGGCATCTTAAGACATGAACTGATGAATTAGAGGGTTGTAATAGCATTAATGCTGGATGCCAGGGAAGAGGTTACTTAAAGCTACTCATTGTATTTGCATCTTAGTGAACCTTTGAGAATCACTTTACATTACTAGAGGGAATACTTTTCTTTATACCAATATCTTTAGCACACTCTCTTGGATGAAAATCACCCCACACATGTATGGCTACAGGAAGCTTTACTGTTAACAAGGCAAAGAACTCAGGGAAATGCAGTAGATATAGTATATCTTGACTTCAGCAAAGGATTTGATAAAGTATCTCATACTATGCTTATTGAAAAAAAATGACCAAGTATGTGAGTGACAAGACTACGGCTAGGTGGATTCATAACTGTCTCAGTGATCATACTGAAAGAGAGGTATTAAAAGGTTGCACTTCCAATTGGAAGAGTATTTCAAGTGGGATACCACAAGGTTCTGTCTTGGCCCCAGTGTTGTTCAACCTTTTTATAAATTATCTAGATAAAGGAAATGAAGATAAGCTAGTCAAATTTGCAAACGATTCAGAAGGATCTAGATAAGCTTGAACAATAGGCAGCAAGTAATAGAATGGTATTTAACAGATAAAAATGCAAGATTCTCCATCTGGGCAAGAAAATTGATAATGACTTTTACAGAATGGGAGGAATAGAGCTAAGCAACAGCACATGTGAAAAAGACTTGGGTATACTAATACATCACATGAGTCAACAGTGTGATGCAGCAGCAAAAAAAGGCAAACACAGTTCTGAGATGTATTCAGAGAAGCATAGAGTGTAGATCATATGAAGTAATTATCCTCCTCTACTCCTCCTTGGTCAAACCTCATCTGAAACTCCATGTACAGTTCTGGGTACCACATTTTAAAAAAGACATCGAAAAACTGGAGCAAGTTCAAAGAAGAGTGACCAGAATGGTGAGCGGACTACAAAGTATGTCCTACAAGGAACGGTTAAAGGATCTGGAAATGTTTAGCTTACAAAAAAGAATTCCAAGAGGAGACTTAAAGCTCCTGTGGTAAATCCTCAAAAAGCTGGTGGGAAAACAAAAAAAAAACTAATTTGTGATCAACTTGAAGCACTGATTTGATAAGAATTAGGGCATTATCAGTCAGGATTTGTCCCAGAAGCTGATAGCCAGAAATCTTGAAAAATAAGGGTCAACACTGTATATATTTAGTGTTTACACATAAACTTGATGTATTTGTGAATACAAGTTTAACCCCTTCACGACCTTGGGATTTTTCGTTTTTCCATGTTCGTTTTTCAATACCCTCCTTCCCAGAGCCATAACTTTTTTATTTTTCCGTCAATTTGGCCATGTGAGGGCTTATTTTTTGCGGAACGAGTTGTACTTTTGAATTACATCATTGGTTTTAGCATGTCGTGTACTAGAAAACGGGAAAAAAATTCCAAGTGCGGTGAAATTGCAAAAAAAGTGCAATCCCACACTTGTTTTTTGTTTGGCTTTTTTGCTAGGTTCACTAAATGCTACAACTGACCTGCCATTATGATTCTCCAGGTCAGTACGAGTTCATAGACACCTAACATGACTAGGTTATTTTTTATCTAAGTGGTGAAAAAAATTCCAAACTTTGCTAAAAAAAAAAAAATTGCGCCATTTTCCGATACTCGTAGTGTCTCAATTTTTCGTGATCTGGGGTCGGTTGAGGGCTTATTTTTTGCGTGTCGAGATGATGTTTTTAATGATAGCATTTTGGTGCAGATACGTTCTTTTGATCGCCGGTTATTGCATTTTAATGCAATGTCATGGCGACATAAAAAACGTAATTCTGGCGTTTCTAATTTTTTTCTCGCTACGCCGTTTAGCGATCAGGTTAATGCTTTTTTTTAATTGATAGATCGGGCGATTCTGAGCGCGGCGATACAAAATATGTGTATATTTGATTTTTTTTTTATTGATTTATTTTGATTGGGGCGAAAGGGGGATGATTTAAACTTTTATATTTTTTTTTATTTTTTTCACATTTTTTTTAACTTTTTTTTTTAACTTTTGCCATGCTTCAATAGCCTCCATGGGAGGCTAGAAGCAGGCACAACTCGATCACCTCTGCTACATAGCAACGATCTGCTGATCGCTGCTATGTAGCAGAAATGGAGGTGTGCTGTGAGCGCTGACCACAGGGTGGCGCTCACAGCCACCGGTGATCAGTAACCATAGAGGTCTCTAGGACCTCTATGGTTACCATCCTGACGCATCGCCGACCCCCGATCATGTGACGGGGGTCGGCGATGACGTCATTTCCGGCCACCCGGCCGGAAGCGGTAGTTAAATGCCGCTGTCTGCGTTTGACAGCGGCATTTAACTAGTTAATAGGTGCGAGCAGATCGCGATTCTGCCCGCGCCTATTACGGGCACATTTCAGCTGTTCAAAGCAGCTGACATGTCCCGGCTTTGATGCGGGCTCACCGCGGAGCCCTGCATCAAAGCGGGGCTTCTGACCTCGGACGTACTATCCGAGGTCAGAAAGGGGTAAAAAAGGTATGAAACACTGAGAACTGTACTTCAGTAACCATAGAAACATCAGACTAAAAGATCAAAAAACAGTGAAGCACAAAACTTTCTGAAAAACAAACTTTGTGTCAGTCTCTAAAATTTTTGGTCATGTACAGTACAGACCAAAAGTTTGGACACACCTTCTCATTTAAAGATTTTTCTGTATTTTCATGACTATAAAAATTGCACATTCACACTGAAGGCATCAAAACTATGAATTAACACATGTGGAATTATATACTTACAAAAAAGTGTGAAACAACTGCTGAAAATATGTCTTATATTCTAGGTTCTTCAAAATAGCCACCTTTTGCTTTGATAACAACTCTGCACACTCTTGGCTAGATTCAAGAGGTAGTCACCCGGAATGGTTTTCACTTCACAAGTGTGCCCTGTCAGGTTTAATAAGTGGGATTTCTTGCCTTATAAATGGGGTTGGGACCATGAGTTGTTTTGCGCAGAAGTCTGGTGGATACACAGCTAATAGTCCTACTGAATAGACTGTTAGAATTGCATTATGGCAAGAAAAAAGCAGCTAAGTAAAGAAAAACAAGTGGCCATCATTACTTTAAGAAATGAAGGTCAGTGTTAGGAGTCGAGTTTCCTCTACTGCACAGGGGGAATCTCGATCCGTGTCTGCTGCGGTCTCCCATTCAGCATCGGCCGCAGTGGGGTCTGCTCAGCAGAGACGTCGCTCCCAGCGTCTCACTGAGGCTGATTCTGTGCATAGGGTCACCACTGCCTTTTCTGGCTTTCCTATGGTACCCTGCACTGATCTGCGGCGAGCGGGTCTCTCTGGGACTAAGTCCTCATTTGCACACACTGAGCATGCCCAGGGCAAGGTCTCCCATTGGAGGTCGAGGGTCACATGTTCGGTCACATGTTCAGGTACTGCAGCGCATCCCATTGGTCCTCCAGGAAGGTCCTGAAAGGGCAAAACTTCGGTAGCAGCTTCCTGTGCTGCAACTATATAAACTGCGCATGACCGCACGGCCATGCGCTAGTATTGTCTTATGTTATGTGCTTTGCGCCAGTGTGGTCACATGTATGTGTGTGTGTTCAGGGACCCGGCTGAAATAAGCCCCTAGAATGCTGGCTCCTCCGGCGTGGAGTTTTGTGTGTTTGTGTGACCACTGACAGCTCTCTGTTTGGGCAGTTAGCCTGTGCCTCTGTGGAGTCTAACAGGGCACAGTGCTTTCCTTTCACGGCTACTCAGTGAATTAACTGAGTTAGTCTATACCGCCATATAGCTCCGCCGTTTGCTAGCAGCAGGTACTCCTGCACGGTGGACCCCGGGCTGCGAACGCACCAATATCAATAAACATCTCTATTTACTCGGTGCGTTCCGCTAGCCCTAACAGAATACTAGCGCCAGGGTCTGGCTAGTAAATGGCGGACATTCAGCAATCTTTGCGGTATATCCAGCAGCCGGAGGGTAGGTTGGCGGCTCTCGAGAGCTCAACCTCAGCTGTGGATGTTACCGCAGTTGCTGTACAGGCTGCTAGCGTGGCTGCAGCAACCTTGTCCACTGCCACCCCTGTTCCGACGTTATCTCGCCTCCCGCTGCCAGAAAATTTTTCTGGAAATAGCAAAACTTGTAGGGGATTCATGAGTCAGTGCTCTATTCACCTCGAGCTCCTGGCTGCACGTTTTCCTACAGAGCGGGCTAAGGTGGGATTTATTGTGTCTCTTTTGTCGGACAGGGCGTTGGAGTGGGCTACGCCGCTGTGGGAGCGTGGTGATCATGTGGTGCAGAGTGCTCCGTTGTTCCTGAGCACTCTGAAAAAGGTCTTTTTAGGACCTCAAGTCACCCATGACACAGCGCTCCAACTACTGGCATTAACTCAGGGTGAGTCCTTGGTCAGCCATTTTTCCGTCCGCTTCCGTACTTTAGCTTCCGAGCTGGAGTGGTCGGATAAAGCCCTTATCCCCATATTTTGGAGGGGCCTGGCTGACCACATTAAGGACGCTCTGGCCACTAGGGAGATTCCTGCCACACTGGAGGAGTTAATAACTGTCTCTACTCGTATTGACCTCCGTTTTAATGAGCGGAGGTTGGAGCGAGCCCAGTGTAGGCAGAGGTTTCGGCTGGCTCCCACCTTCGCCAAACCTTTGGAATCTCCAGTCCAGGCATCCGAGTCACATGAGGCCTTAGAGGTGACACGAGCGGGATCCAAGTCTCAGTCCGCCCGTGCACATAAGGTCCGTCATGTTTGCCAGCAGTCAGGACACCTTGCCTCCAAGAGTCCTCAGCGGTCGGGGAAACGTCAGCGTCTAGTGGCAGTTGGAGGAGGTACACTAGACACGGCGACGTTTGCCTCAAAGTTGTCCTTCAAGGGGACAATTACCATAGGCCCATCCACTCTTATGGTCGAGCTATGCGTGGATTCTGGGGCAGAGGGTAACTTTATGTCTTCCGCTTTTGCCCAGCGTCACGCAATACCCTTGGTGATGCTCGCCAAGCCAGTAACCGTTTGAGTGGTAAATGGGTCAACACTACCTTCACAGATTACCCACCAAACCATTCCTTTCACGCTATCTGTGTCTCCATCACATCAGGAGATAATCTCCCTATTAGTCATTCCTGAGGGAATTGATGAGGTCCTGTTGGGGATACCATGGCTTCGCTACCATTCTCCTCATATTGAGTGGTCCTCTGGGAGAATTTTGGGATGGAGTAAATCCTGCGAGGGTAGATGTCTGAGGGAGTGCGTTCAGGTTGCTACTGTGATGTGCTGCTGCAGTGCAGTATGGAGCAATCTCCACCAGGGGGTGCTGGATAAGGAAAGGAGGCTGCACACACAGCACAGCTACACTGAACAACAACACAGGTGTCACAGGTAATGAAAGGGACATGAAACAAGCCAAGGTCATACACGGAGATAGCAGCGCGGTACAGAAGGGGCGAGCAGAGAATCGTCGGGGGCAAGCAAGATGTCAGAACCTACCGGGAACGTGGTAACCAAAACGTGAGGCGTAAGACAGAGTTGGGGTACAGGCCAAAGGTCAGAACAAGTAACAAACGGGTGCAGGCAGTCAGAGGCAAAGAGGAACACTTAGAACAGGGATCCAGGTCAGGAGCTCAAACAGTGCAGGATGAACTTATAGCTGACACTGGCCCCCAGGCTGCAGAGGACTTAAATAGCACAGCCAGCTCCAGGGTGAGGCAGAGAGGATTAACTCCCACATGACCAGTCCAGAGACAAGAGAGCTGAACATAATCTCAGAACTGGATCATGACAGCTACTACACAGGTACCCGCAGATCTTTCCTCTCTCCCCAAGCACTATTGGCCCTATGCAGACGTGTTCTCCAAAAGAGCTGCAGAGACCCTTCCGCCTCACCGCCCCTATGACTGTCCTATTGACCTCTTGCCTGGTGCTGAGCCTCCCCGGGGTCGAGTCTATCCGTTATCTCTCCCGGAGACAGAGGCAATGTCCCAGTACATCCAAGAGAATCTGGCAAGAGGATTCATTAGAAAGTCAGTGTCACCGGCAGGGGCTGGGTTCTTCTTCGTACAGAAGAAGACTGGAGACTTACGTCCATGCATAGACTACAGGGGTCTTAACGCCATCACCGTTAAGAACAAGTACCCATTACCCGTGATACCTGAGCTGTTTGATAGGCTACGGGGAGCGAGGGTATTTACAAAGTTAGATCTGCGGGGTGCTTACAACCTGATTCGCATCCGTGAGGGGGATGAATGGAAGACGGCTTTTAACACCAGGGATGGGCACTATGAATATCTGGTGATGCCCTTCAGGCTCTGTAATGCCCCAGCCGTTTTCCAAGACTTTGTGAATGACATCTTCCGGGATATGCTTACCACCTCGGTCGTAGTCCATCTGGATGATATTCTTATCTTCTCTCCAGATATTGACTCCCATCGGAGAGATGTTCGCAAAGTCTTCGACCTCTTACGGGCAAACTCCCTCTACGCCAACAGGCTGTAATGGACTGGCAGGAACCCCATTCTCTTAAAGCGGTGCAGCGCTTTATGGGGTTCATTAATTACTATCGCCAGTTCATTCCACACTTCTCAACTTTGGTAGCTCCCTTGGTTGCCCTCATCAAGAAGGGAGCAAATCCCAAGTTGTGGTCAGAGGAGGTCTCCAAAGCCTTTCTCTCGATCAAGTCACACTTCGCTAGCGCTCCCATCCTACATCGCCCCGATGTTGATAAACCATTTATCTTGGAGGTGGATGCCTCATCCGTTGGTGCTGGAGCAGTCCTTTTCCAAAAGGATGCTCAAGGTCGGAAGCATCCTTGCTTCTTCTTCTCCAAGACCTTCACACCAGCGGAGAGGAATTATTCCATCGGGGACAGGGAGTTGCTAGCCATAAAGTTGGCTTTTTCAGAGTGGAGACATCTCTTGGAGGGAGCTCGCTTTCCCTTCCAAGTCTTCACTGACCACAAGAACTTGGTATATCTACAAACGGCCCAGCGGATGAATTCTCGCCAGGCTAGATGGTCCCTGTTCGTCTCCCGGTTCCATTTTACTCTCCATTTCCTCTCCGGGGAGAAGAACGTTCGTGCTGACGCTCTCTCCCGCTCCGTAGTGTCATCGGAGGAGGAGGAGGAGCCTCGGCTTATTGTCCCTTCTGAGAGCCTGAGAACTGTAGCTCCGGTTTCGCTAGAGTCTGTGCCCCCGGGCAAGACTTTCGTACCAGCTAACTTGCGACCGGAGGTTCTCTCTTGGGCTCACTCCTCCAGAGTGGGTGGGCATTTTGGGACCAAGAGGACATCTGAGCTTTTGGCGAGAACATACTGGTGGCCGCATATGGCCCGAGATGTCAGGGACTATATTCAGGCGTGCGTTTCTTGCGCCCAGAATCGGTCTCCTCGGCAATGGCCTGCTGGGTTGCTTTACCCTCTACCGGTGGCAGACAGGCCCTGGGAGATGGTCGGGATGGACTTTGTGGTGGGCTTACCCAAGTCGCGTGGCTGCTCCATTATTTGGGTTGTCACCGACCATTTCTCTAAGATGGTGCATTTGGTGCTGCTTCCTCGGTTACCCTCAGCACGGGCCTTGGCGGTGTTGTTCATCAAGCACGTTTTTCGATTGCATGGTATGCCTGATAAGATTGTCAGCGATCGGGGTCCCCAGTTCGCGTCTCGGTTTTGGAGAGAGCTCTGCCGTTTACTCAGCACAGAGTTAAACCTCTCCTCTGCATACCATCCCAAGACAAATGGGTTGGTGGAGAGAACCAACCAGACTCTGGTGACATATTTGCGACATTTCGTCTCTGCTAGGCAGGATGACTGGGCATCTTTGCTACCTTGGGTGGAATTTGCCTTGAACAACGCCGTAGCCGATTCCACTGGTCAAACACCTTTTCTCCTTAATCACGGCCAGCATCCGCGTGTCCCTGTGCCCATGCCCGTGTCATCCACCGATTCTAGGGTGGCAGACTGGGCGGTGGAGGCACGTGACATCTGCGACCGCACACAGGAGGCCATCCGGGCCTCCAAGGAGAGAATGAGGGTTTCGGCTGATACACACCGGCGCCCCGCTCCGGTCTTTGCTCCTGGCGACTTAGTGTGGCTCTCCGCCCGAAACATCAGGCTGCGAGTTGAGTCCACTAAGTTTGCTCCTCGCTACATTGGCCCGTTTAAGGTTCTGGAACAGGTCAACCCTGTGGTCTACCGTTTGGCTATTCCTCCACGCCTTGGTATCACCGATACTTTTCACGTTTCCCTCTTAAAGCCCGTTCGTTTATCCCGGTTTTCTGAGTCATTGCTGGGACATTGGGTTCATACACGGATGAGTTTGAGGTGAATGCTATTGTGGGGTGCAAGGTGGTACGTGGCAAGAAATTTTATTTGGTGGACTGGAAGGGTCACGGCCCAGAGGATAGAACCTGGGAGCCTGTGGAGCACATTCGGGCTCCGCTGCTTATTGCAGATTTTGAGCGTAGTGAGGCTCAAGGAGGGGGGGGCCCTAGGAATGGGGGTAATGTTAGGAGTCGAGTTTCCTCTGCTGCACAGGGGGAATCTCGATCCATGTCTGCTGCGGTCTCCCATTCAGCATCGGCCGCAGTGGGGTCTGCTCAGCAGAGACGTCGCTCCCAGCGTCTCGCTGAGGCTGATTCTGTGCATAGGGTCACCACTGCCTTTTCTGGCTTTCCTATGGTACCCTGCACTGATCTGCGGCGAGCGGGTCTCTCTGGGACTAAGTCCTTATTTGCATACACTGAGCATGCCCAGGGCAAGGTCTCCCATTGGAGGTCGAGGGTCACATGTTCGGTCACATGTTCAGGTACTGCAGCGCATCCCATTGGTCCTCCAGGAAGGTCCTGAAAGGGCAAAACTTCGGTAGCAGCTTCCTGTGCTGCAACTATATAAACTGCGCATGACAGCACGGCCATGCGCTAGTATTGTCTTATGTTATGTGCTTTGCGCCAGTGTGGTCACATGTATGTGTGTTCAGGGACCCGGCTGAAATAAGCCCCTAGAATGCTGGCTCCTCCGGCAAGGAGATTGAGTCTGAGTGTATTCAGGGACCCGGCTGAAATAAGCCCCTAGAATGCTGGCTCCTCCGGCGTGGAGTTTTGTGTGTTTGTGTGACCACTGACTGCTCTCTGTTTGGGCAGTTAGCCTGTGCCTCTGTGGAGTCTAACAGGGCACAGTGCTTTCCTTTCACGGCTACTCAGTGAATTAACTGAGTTAGTCTATACCGCCATATAGCTCTGCCGTTTGCTAGCAGCAGGTACTCCTGCACGGTGGACCCCGGGCTGCGAACGCACCAATATCAATAAACATCTCTATTTACTCGGTGCGTTCCGCTAGCCCTAACAGACAGTCAGTCTGAAAAATCGGGAAAACTTTGAAAGTGTCCCCAAGTGCAGTTGCAAAAACCATCAAGTGCTACAAAGAAACTGGCTCACATGAGACCCGCCCCAGGAAAGGAAGACCAAGAGTCACCTCTGCTTCTGAAGATAAGGTTATCCGAGTCACCAGCCTCAGAAATCGCAGGTTAACAGCAGCTCAGATTAGAGACCAGGTCAATGCCACACAGAGTTCAAGCAGCAGACACATCTCTACAACAACTGTTAAGAGGAGACTTTGTGCAGCAGGCCTTCATGGTAAAATAGCTGCTAGGAAACCACTGCTAAGGGCAGGCAACAAGCAGAAGAGACATGTTTGGGCTAAAGAACACAAGGAATGGACATTAGACCAGTGGAAATCTGTGCTTTGGTCTGATGAGTCCAAATTTGAGATCTTTGGTTCCAACCACCATGTCTTTGTGCGATGCAGAAAAGGTGAACGGATGGACTCTACATGCCTGGTTCCCACCGTGAAGCATGGAGGAGGAGGTGTGATGGTGTGGGGGTGCTTTGCGGGTGATACTGTTGGGAATTTATTCAAAATTGAAGGCATACTGAACCAGCATGGCTACCACAGCATCTTGCAGCGGCATGCTGTTCCATCTGGTTTGCGTTTAGTTGGACCATCATTTATTTTTCAACAGGACAATGACCCCAAACACATCTCAAGGCTGAGTAAGGGCTATTTGATCAAGAAGGAGAGTGATGGGGTGCTTCGCCAGATCACCTGGCCTCCACAGTCACCAGACCTGAACCCAATCGCGATGGTTTGGGGTGAGCTGGACCGCAGAGTGAAGGCAAAAGGGCCAACAAGTGCGAAGCATCTCTGGGAACTCCTTCAAGATTGTTGGAAGACCATTCCCGGTGACTACCTCTTGAAGCTCATCAAGAGAATGCCAAGAGTGTGCAAAGCAGTCATCAAAGCAAAAGGTGGCTACTTTGAAGAACCTAGAATATAAGACATAATTTCAGATGTGTTACACTTTTTTGTTAAGTATATAATTCTACATGTGTTACTTCATAGTTTTGATGCCTGCAGTGTGAATGTACAATTTTCATAGTCATGAAAATACAGAAAAATCTTTAAATGAAAAAGTGCGTCCAAACTTTTGGTCTGTACTGTATGTATCCATAGACTTTGCTGCTATTGTAGAACAAAAAATTGGATATCCAGGCGGAATATCAGCTGCAACTTCAGTTTAATATAGGTGTTCCTTAAGAAGAATGAGGCCTGGATAATTGTCTTGCAAGTAATAAAGCTAATGCAACTAGATGGGACATTGATCAGGGATTTATTCTAGAATAATATTTGGAATTGAGAGTCCTCAGTGGTTGATACCTTTTAATGGAAAACGGAAAAGATGGTAACAAATTGCAAGCTGACTACTCAGGCCTCTTCATCAGGCTTAGACAAATACAACATCTGAAGAATCATATATTTATACACAACACAGCACAGAACTGTCATTATGGGAAAGCGATAAACAGTTGTGTCCATAAATATTGGAACAGTTCATAGATAAGGAGTGAATGTTTTATTGTCTTCTGATTGGGGTCTGGTACTGTGTTATGATACCCCATAAGGCCTGAAGTGCAAATTCCTTAATTGATGTAAAAAGACATACAATGCCTTGCGAAAGTATTTGGCTCCCTGGAACTTTTCAACCTTTTCCCACATATCATGCTTCAAACATAAAGATACCAAATCTAAATTTTTGGTGAAGAATCAACAACAATTGTGAAGTTGATCGAAATTTATTGTTTTTTTTAAATTTTTGTGGAAATTCAAAAACTGAAAAGTGGGGCATGCAATATTATTCGGCCCCTTTACTTTCAGTGCAGCAAACTCACTCAAGAAGTTCATTTTGGATCTCTGAATGATCCAATGTTGTCCTTAATGCCTAATGATGATAAATATTATCCACCTGTGTGTAATCAAGTCTCCGTATAAATGCACCTGCTCTGTGATAGCCTCAGGGTTCTGTTTGAAGCACAGAGAGCATCATGAAGACCAAGGAGCACAACAGGCAGGTCCATGATACTGTTGTGGAGAAGTTTAAAGCCGGATTTGGATACAAAATGATTTCCAAAACTTTAAACATCCCAAGGAGCACTGTGCAAGCGATCATATTGAAATGGAAGGAGTATTATACCACAGGAAATCTACCAAGACCCGGCCTTCCCTCTAAACTTTCATCTCTAACAAGGAGAAGACTGATCAGAGATGCAGCCAAGAGGCCCATGGTCACTCTGGATGAACTGCAGAGAAATACAGCTGAGGTGGGACAGTCTGTCCATAGGACAACAATCAGTCGTACACTGCACAAATCTGGCCTTTATGGAAGAGTGGCAAGAAGAAAGCCATTTCTCATATATATCCATAAAAAGTGTCGTTTAAAGTTGTAGTAAATGTTGTAATTTCTGTGCAGCTCCCCTTAGCACCTCCAGATTTGCATTGTAGATGACTACTAGAGGTACCTGGTTATTTTCTTCTTTAACTTTGTAATGTAGCAGGTGATTCCTTAATATTCTGGTGGCTCCTGTGATCTGGTTTTCAATTGTTCTTGGATGATAGCCTTGATTCAAAAAGGTCTTTCAATTTGTTACCATCTTTTCAGTTAGCCATTAAAAGGTATCAACCGCTAAGGACTCTCAATTCCAAATATTATTCTATCTACTGGCTAACATGGTACAAAGATATATATCTTTCCGGATTTATTCTAGACACTTTATAAGCTTTTGCTTTGGTCTGGATGAACAAGGTGAGGTTACAGGTTAGTCTTTCATGTACCTGTTTATCTTTCTTTTCTCAAACTTATTAACAATGTTACTGAATGCGCACTATTTTCCTTTTTCCAATATTCCTCATTCTTCCATGCTCACTACTTATGCTAACGCACTTGTTTTTAGATTCTGTTGTAACCTTGGCCAGATCTGTGCCTTGCCACAATTCTGTCTCTGAGCTCCTTGGCCAGTTCCTTTGGCCTCATGATTCTCATTTGGTCTGACATGCACTGTGAGCTGTGAGGTCTTATTTAGACAGGTGTGCGAGTTTCCAAATCAAGCCCTATCAGTTTAATTAAACACAGCTGGACTCCAATGAAGGAGTAGAACCATCTCAAGGAGGATCACAAGGAAATGGACAGCATGTGACTTAAATATGAGTGTCTGAGTAAAGGGTCTGAATACTTATGACCATATGATATTTCGTTTTTTCTTTTTTATTAAATTTGCAAAAATTTCTACATTTTTGTTTTTTTTCAGTCAAGATGGGGTGCAGAGTGTACATTAGTGAGAAAAAAATGAACTTTTTTGAATTTACCAAATGGCTGCAATGAAACAAAGTGAAAAATTTAAAGGTGCCTGAATACTTTCTGTACCCACTGTATATTAGACCTAGGAAAAACTCCATTTGAGTAAGTATAAGTGATGCAGGGGACTGAGTTGCATGGATATCTTATTCAAGCATGTGTTACACTGATAAACCTGCATGTTATGAAAGGCAATTCAGTATCACAATGGACATGGAGGTCAGAGCACATACAGTGATCTGACAATAACCCAAAATAATAGAATGAGCTCTGAGACGTGGGAACTCTGCAGACCGCAATCCCTGATCCTCTCCAAACACAACTAAAGGCAGCCGTGGATTGCGCCTAACGCTACCTATGCAACTCGGCACAGACTGAGAAACTAACTAGCCTGAAGATAGAAAAAATAAGCCTACCTTGCCTCAGAGAAATACCCCAAAGGAAAAGGCAGCCCCCCACATATAATGACTGTGAGTAAGATGAAAAGACAAACGTAGGGATGAAATAGATTCAGCAAAGTGAGGCCCGATATTCTAGACAGGACGAGGATAGGAAAGATAACTTTGCGGTCTACACAAAACCCTAAAGAAAACCACGCAAAGGGGCAAAAAGACCCTCCGCACCGAACTAACGGCACGGAGGTACACCCTTTACGTCCCAGAGCTTCCAGCAAAACAAATAGACAAGCTGGACAGAAAAAATAGCAACAAATAGCAAAGAAGCACTTAGCTATGCAGAGCAGCAGGCCACAGGAATGATCCAGAGAAACACAAGTCCAACACTGGAACATTGACAGGAAGCATGAATCAAAGCATTAGGTGGGGTTAAGTAGAGAAGCACCTAACGACCTCACCAGATCACCTGAGGGAGGAAACTCAGAAGCAGCAGTACCAGTTTCCTCCACAAACGGAAGCTCCCAGAGAGAATCAGCCGAAGTACCACTTGTGACCACAGGAGGGAGCTCTGCCACAGAATTCACAACAGTACCCCCCCCTTGAGGAGGGGTCACCGAACCCTCACCAGAGCCCCCAGGCCGACCAGGATGAGCCACATGAAAGGCACGAACAAGATCGGGAGCATGGACATCAGAGGCAAAAACCCAGGAATTATCCTCCTGAGCATAACCCTTCCATTTAACCAGATACTGGAGTTTCCGTCTTGAAACACGAGAATCCAAAAATCTTCTCCACAATATACTCCAATTCCCCCTCCACCAAAACCGGGGCAGGAGGGTCAACAGATGGAACCATAGGTGCCACGTATCTCCGCAACAATGACCTATGGAAGACGTTATGTATGAAAAAAGAATCTGGGAGGGTCAGACGAAAAGACACAGGATTAATAACCTCAGAAATCCTATGAGGACCAATGAAACGAGGTTTAAACTTCGGAGAGGAAACCTTCATAGGAATATGACGAGAAGATAACCAAACCAGATCCCCAACACGAAGTCGGGGACCCACACGGCGTCTGCGATTAGCGAAACGTTGAGCCTTCTCCTGGGACAAGGTCAAATTGTCCACTACATGAGTCCAAATCTGCTGCAACCTGTCCACCACAGTATCCACACCAGGACAGTCCGAAGACTCAACCTGTCCTGAAGAGAAACAAGGATGGAACCCAGAATTGGAGAAAAATGGCGAAACCAAGGTAGCCGAGCTGGCCCGATTATTAAGGGCGAACTCAGCCAAAGGCAAAAAGGACACCCAGTCATCCTGATCGGCAGAAACAAAGCATCTCAGATAGGTTTCCAAGGTCTGATTGGTTCGTTCGGTCTGGCCATTAGTCTGAAGATGAAAAGCCGAGGAAAAAGACAAGTCAATGCCCATCCTACCACAAAAGGCTAGCCAAAACCTCGAAACAAACTGGGAACCTCTGTCAGAAACGATATTCTCTGGAATGCCATGCAAACGAACCACATGCTGGAAGAACAATGGCACCAAATCAGAGGAGGAAGGCAACTTGGACAAGGGTACCAGATGGACCATCTTAGAAAAGCGATCACAGACCACCCAAATGACTGACATCTTTTGAGAGACGGGAAGATCTGAAATAAAATCCATAGAGATATGTGTCCAAGGTCTCTTCGGGACCGGCAAGGGCAAAAGCAACCCACTGGCACGAGAACAGCAGGGCTTAGCCCGAGCACAAATCCCACAGGACTGCACAAAAGAACGCACATCCCGCGACAGAGACGGCCACCAAAAGGATCTAGCCACTAACTCTCTGGTACCAAAGATTCCAGGATGACCAGCCAACACCGAACAATGAACCTCAGAGATCACTTTATTTGTCCACCTATCCGGGACAAACAGTTTCTCCGCTGGACAACGATCAGGTTTATTAGCCTGAAATTTTTGCAGCACCCGCCGCAAATCAGGGGAGATGGCAGACACAATTACTCCTTCCTTGAGGATACCCGCCGGCTCAGATAAACCCGGAGAGTCGGGCACAAAACTCCTAGACAGAGCATTCGCCTTCACATTTTTAGAGCCCGGAAGGTACGAAATCACAAAGTCAAAACGGGCGAAAAACAGCGACCAACGAGCCTGTCTAGGATTCAAACGCTTAGCAGACTCGAGATAAGTCAGGTTCTTATGATCAGTCAATACCACCACGCGATGCTTAGCTCCCTCAAGCCAATGACGCCACTCCTCGAATGCCCACTTCATGGCCAGCAACTCTCGGTTGCCCACATCATAATTCCGCTCAGCAGGCGAAAACTTCCTGGAAAAAAAAGCGCATGGTTTCATCACTGAACAATCAGAACCTCTCTGCGACAAAACAGCCCCTGCTCCAATCTCAGAAGCATCAACCTCGACCTGGAACGGAAGAGAAACATCAGGTTGACACAACACAGGGGCAGAAGAAAAACGACGCTTCAACTCTTGAAAAGCTTCCACAGCAGCAGAAGACCAATTGACCAAATCAGCACCCTTCTTGGTCAAATCGGTCAATGGTTTGGCAATACTAGAAAAATTGCAGATGAAGCGACGATAAAAATTAGCAAAGCCCAGGAACTTTTGCAGACTTTTCAGAGATGTCGGCTGAGTCCAATCATGGATGGCTTGGACCTTAACAGGATCCATCTCGATAGTAGAAGGGGAAAAGATGAACCCTAAAAATGAAACCTTCTGCACACCAAAGAGACACTTTGATCCCTTCACAAACAAAGAGTTAGCACGCAGGACCTGAAAAACCGTTCTGACCTGTTTCACATGAGACTCCCAATCATCCGAGAAGATCAAAATGTCATCCAAGTACACAATCAGGAATTTATCCAGGTACTCTTGGAAGATGTCATGCATAAAGGACTGAAACACTGATGGAGCATTGGCAAGTCCGAATGGCATCATTAGATACTCAAAATGACCCTCGGGCGTATTAAATGCAGTTTTCCATTCATCGCCTCGCCTGATTCGCACCAGATTATACGCACCACGAAGATCAATCTTGGTGAACCAACTAGCCCCCTTAATCCGAGCAAACAAATCAGATAACAAAGGCAAGGGGTACTGAAATTTAACAGTGATCTTATTAAGAAGGCGATAATCTATACAAGGTCTCAGCGAACCATCCTTTTTGGCTACAAAAAAGAACCCTGCTCCTAATGGCGACGATGACGGGCGAATATGCCCCTTCTCCAGGGATTCCTTCACATAACTGCGCATAGTGGTGTGCTCAGGCACGGATAAATTAAACAGTCGACCTTTTGGGAATTTACCACCAGGAATCAAATTGATAGCACAATCACAATCCCTATGCGGAGGTAGGGCATCGGACTTGGGCTCATCAAATACATCCCGGTAATCAGACAAGAACTCTGGAACCTCAGAAGGGGTGGATGACGAAATTGACAAAAATGGAACATCACCATGTACCCCCTGACAACCCCAGCTGGACACCGACATGGATTTCCAATCCAATACTGGATTATGGGCTTGTAGCCATGGCAACCCCAACACGACCACATCATGCAGATTATGCAACACCAGAAAGCGAATATCCTCCTGATGTGCAGGAGCCATGCACATGGTCAGCTGGGTCCAGTATTGAGGCTTATTCTTGGCCAAAGGCGTAGCATCAATACCTCTCAATGGAATAGGACACTGCAAGGGCTCCAAGAAAAACCCACAACGCTTAGCATATTCCAAGTCCATCAAATTCAGAGCAGCGCCTGAATCCACAAACGCCATGACAGAATATGATGACAAAGAGCAGATCAAGGTAACGGACAGAAGAAATTTTGACTGTACCGTACCAATGGTGGCAGACCTAGCGAAGCGCTTAGTGCGCTTAGGACAATCAGAGATAGCATGAGTGGAATCACCACAGTAGAAACACAGCCCATTCAGACGTCTGTGTTCTTGCCGTTCAACTCTGGTCAAAGTCCTATCGCACTGCATAGGCTCAGGTTTAAGCTCAGGTAATACCGCCAAATGGTGCACAGATTTACACTCACGCAAGCGTCGACCGATCTGAATAGCCAAAGACATAGACTCATTCAAACCAGCAGGCATAGGAAATCCCACCATGACATCCTTAAGGGCTTCAGAGAGACCCTTTCTGAACATAGCTGCCAGCGCAGATTCATTCCATTGAGTGAGAACTGACCATTTTCTAAATTTCTGGCAATATACCTCTATCTCATCCTGACCCTGACAAAGAGCCAGCAAATTCTTTTCTGCCTGATCCACTGAATTAGGCTCATCGTACAGCAATCCGAGCGCCAGGAAAAACGCATTGATATTACTCAATGCAGGATCTCCTGGCGCAAGAGAAAATGCCCAGTCCTGAGGGTCGCCGCGCAAAAAAGAAATAATAATCAAAACCTGTTGAACTGGATCACCAGAGGAATGAGGTTTCAAGGCCAGAAATAACTTACAATTATTTTTGAAACTCAGAAACTTAGTTCTATCTCCAAAAAACAAATCAGGAATAGGAATTCTTGGTTCTAACATAGATTTCTGATCAATAGTGTCTTGAATCTTTTGTACTCTTGCCGAGAGCTGATCCACAAATGAAGACAGACTTCTAATGTCCATCGCTACACCTGTGTACTGAACCACCCAAATGTCTAGGGGAAAAAAAAGACAAAACACAAAGCCAAGAAAAAAAAATGGTCTCAGAACTTCTTTTTTCCCTCTATTGAGAATCATTAGTACTTTTGGCTTCCTGTACTGTTATGAAAGGCAATTCAGTATCACAATGGACATGGAGGTCAGAGCACATACAGTGATCTGACAATAGCCCAAAATAATAGAACGAGCTCTGAGACGTGGGAACTCTGCAGACCGCAATCCCTGATCCTCTCCAAACACAACTAGAGGCAGCCGTGGATTGCGCCTAACGCTACCTATGCAACTCGGCACAGCCTGAGAAACTAACTAGCCTGAAGATAGAAAAAATAAGCCTACCTTGCCTCAGAGAAATACCCCAAAGGAAAAGGCAGCCCCCCACATATAATGACTGTGAGTAAGATGAAAAGACAAACGTAGGGATGAAATAGATTCAGCAAAGTGAGGCCCGATATTCTAGACAGGACGAGGATAGGAAGGATAACTTTGCGGTCTACACAAAACCCTAAAGAAAACCACGCAAAGGGGCAAAAAGACCCACCGTACCGAACTAACGGCACGGAGGTACACCCTTTGCGTCCCAGAGCTTCCAGCAAAACAAATAGACAAGCTGGACAGAAAAAATAGCAACAAATAGCAAAGAAGCACTTAGCTATGCAGAGCAGCAGGCCACAGGAATGATCCAGAGAAACACAAGTCCAACACTGGAACATTGACAGGAAGCATGAATCAAAGCATTAGGTGGCCTTAAGTAGAGAAGCATCTAACGACCTCACCAGATCACCTGAGGGAGGAAACTCAGAAGCAGCAGTACCAGTTTCCTCCACAAACGGAAGCTCCCAGAGAGAATCAGCCGAAGTACCACTTGTGACCACAGGAGGGAGCTCTGCCACAGAATTCACAACACCTGCAACATAAAAGTCCCACTGCCAGGATATAAAGGTTCAGACCATTCCCTTACAATACTATCCCAGTTTAAGTTATGGTATACTCATAGATATAATTCCATAACATGGGTAAAAAAATGTTGTAATAGTACATGCAGCTATACTGTGCTACATAGAGGGGTAAGTACAGTGGAAAGCTTTGCCTCCCTCATGTCCGACGGGCGCTGTTTCACTGCTCGTTTCTTCTGGGGGCACATGGGAAGAAGGAATCAATATCACCATTACACACTGAACGGGAAACCACTGGGTAAATCTGACAGGGAGAAGGACTTGGGGATCCTAGTTAATGATAAACTTACCTGGAGCAGCCAGTGCCAGGCAGCAGCTGCCAAGGCAAACAGGATCATGGGGTGCATTAACCCCTCTGTGACCTTAGACGTACTATCCCGTCGAGGTGCCCTGGGCTTATCTGACCCTGGACGGGATAGTACGTCATAGCGATCGGCAGCGCTCACGGGGGGAGCGCCGCCGATCGCGGCCGGGTGTCAGCTGCTTATCGCAGCTGACATCCGGCACTATGTGCCAGGAGCGGTCACGGACCGCCCCCGGCACATTAACCCCTGGCACACCGCGATCAAAGATGATCGCGATGTGCCGGCGGTGCAGGGAAGCACCGCGCAGGGAGGGGGCTCCCTGCGGGCTTCCCTGAGCCCCCCGCAGCAACGCGATGTGATCGCGTTGCTGCGAGGGTCTCCTCACCTCCCTCCCTGCTCGAGCCCCGGATCCAAGATGGCCGCGGATCCGGGTCCTGCAGGGAGGGAGGTGGCTTCACAGAGCCTGCTCAGAGCAGGCACTGTGAAGGCTGCAGCGCTGCATGTCAGATCAGTGATCTGACAGAGTGCTGTGCAAACTGTCAGATCACTAATCTGTGATGTCCCCCCCTGGGACAAAGTAAAAAAGTAAAAAAAAAATTTTCCAAATGTGTAAAAAAAATTAAAAAAAATATTCCAAAATAATGAAAAAAAATAAAAAAATATTATTCCCATAAATACATTTCTTCATCTAAATAAAAAAAAAAAACCAATAAAAGTACACATATTTAGTATCGCCGCGTCCGTAACGACCCGACCTATAAAACTGTCCCACTAGTTAACCCCTTCAGTAAACACCGTAAGAAAAAAAAAAAAAAACGAGGCAAAAAACAACGCTTTATTATCATACCGCCGAACAAAAAGTGGAATAACACGCGATCAAAAGGACAGATGTAAATAACCATGATACCGCTGAAAGCGTCATATTGTCCCGCAAAAAAAGAGCCGCCATACAGCATCATCAGCAAAAAAATAAAAAAGTTATAGTCCTGAGAATAAAGCGATGCAAAAATAATTATTTTTTCTGTAAAATAGTTTTTATCGTATAAAAGCACCAAACCATAAAAAAATGATATAAATGAGATGTCGCTGTAATCGTACTGACCCGAAGAATAAAACTGATTTATCAATTTTACCAAACGCAGAACGGTATAAACGCCTCCCCCAATAGAAATTCATGAATAGCTGGCTTTTGGTCATTCTTCCTCACAAAAATCGGAATAAAAAGCGATAAAAAAATGTCACGTGCCCAAAAATGTTTTCAATAAAAACGTCAACTCGTCCCGCAAAAAACAAGACCTCACATGACTCTGTGGACCAAAATATGGAAAAATTATAGCTCTCAAAATGTGGTATTGCAAAAAATATTTTTTGCAATAAAAAGGGTCTTTCAGTGTGTGACGGCTGCCAATCATAAAAATCCGCTAAAAAACTCGCTATAAAAGTAAATCAAACCCCCCTTCATCACCCCCTTAGTTAGGGAAAAATAAAAAAAAATGTATTTATTTCCATTTTCCCATTAGGGTTAGGGCTAGGGTTAGGGCTAGGGTTAGGGCTAGGGTTAGGGCTAGGGCTAGGGCTAGGGTTAGGGCTAGGGTTAGGGCTAGGGTTAGGGCTAGGGTTATGGCTAGGGTTAGGGTTAGGGTTAGGGCTAGGGTTAGGGCTAGGGTTAGGGCTAGGGTTAGGGTTAGGGCTAGGGTTAGGGCTAGGGTTAGGGTTAGGGTTGGGGCTACAGTTAGGGTTGGGGCTAAAGTTAGGGTTAGGGTTTAGATTACATTTACAGTTGGGAATAGGGTTGGGATTAGGGTTAGGGGTGTGTCAGGGTTAGAGGTGTGGTTAGGGTTACCGTTGGAATTAGGGTTAGGGGTGTGTTTAGATTAGGGTTTCAGTTATAATTGGGGGGTTTCCACTGTTTCGGCACATCAGGGGCTCTCCAAACACGACATGGCGTCCGATCTCAATTCCAGCCAATTCTGCGTTGAAAAAGTAAAACAGTGCTCCTTCCCTTCCGAGCTCTCCTGTGTGCCCAAACAGGGGTTTACCCCAACATATGGGGTATCAGCGTACTCAGGACAAATTGGACAACAACTTTTGTGGACCAATTTCTCCTGTTACCCTTGGGAAAATACAAAACTGGGGGCTAAAAAATAATTTTTGTGGGAAAACAAAAAGATTTTTTATTTTCACGGCTCTGCGTTATAAACTGTAGTGAAACACTTGGGGGTTCAAAGTTCTCACAACACATCTAGATAAGTTCATTGAGGGGTCTAGTTTCCAATATGGGGTCACTTGTGGGGGGTTTCTACTGTTTAGGTACATTAGGGGCTCTGCAAACGCAATGTGACGCCTGCAGACCAATCCATCTAAGTCTGCATTCCAAATGATGCTCCTTCCCTTCCGAGCCCTCCCATGCGCCCAAACGGTGGTTCCCCCCCACATATCGGGTATCGGCGTACTCAGGACAAATTGGACAACAACATTTAGGGTCCAATTTCTCCTGCTAACCTTGGAAAAATACAAAACTGGGGGCTAAAATATAATTTTTGTGGAAAAAAAAATATTTTTTATTTGCACGGCTCTGCGTTATAAACTGTAGTGAAATACTTGGGGGTTCAAAGCTCTCACAACACATCAAGATGAGTTCCTTAGGGGGTCTACTTTCCAAAATGGTGTCACTTGTGGGGGGTTTCTACTGTTTAGGTACATTAGGGGCTCTGCAAACGCAATGTGACGCCTGCAGACCATTCCATCTAAGTCTGCATTCCAAATGGCGCTCCTTCCCTTCCGAACCCTCCCATGCGCCCAAACGGTGGTTCCCCCCCCACATATGGGGTATCAGCGTACTCAGGACAAATTGGACAACAACTTTTGGGGTCCAATTTCTCCTGTTACCCTAGGGAAAATACAAAACTGGGGGCTAAAAAATAATTTTTGTGGGAAAAAAATTTTGTTTTATTTTTATGGCTCTGCATTATAAACTTCTGTGAAGCCCTTGGTGGGTCAAAGTGCTCACCACACCTCTAGATAAGTTCCTTAGGGGGTCTACTTTCCAAAATGGTGTCACTTGTGGGGGGTTTCAATGTTTAGGCACATCAGTGGCTCTCCAAACGCAACATGGCGTCCCATCTCAATTCCTGTCAATTTTGCATTGAAAAGTCAAACGGCGCTCCTTCCCTTCCGAGCTCTCCCATGCGCCCAAACAGTGGTTTACTGCCACATATGGGGTATCAGCGTACTCGGGACAAATTGGACAACAACTTTTGAGGTCCAATTTCTTCTCTTACCCTTGGAAAAATAAAAAATTGGGGGCAAAAATATAATTTTTGTGAAAAAATATGATTTTTTATTTTTACGGTTCTGCATTATAAACTTCTGTGAAGCACTTGGTGGGTCAAAGTGCTCACCACACCTCTAGATAAGTTCCTTAGGGGGTCTACTTTCCAAAATGGTGTCACTTGTGGGGGGTTTCAATGTTTAGGCACATCAGTGGCTCTCCCAACGCAACATGGCGTCCCATCTCAATTTCTGTCAATTTTGCATTAACAAGTCAAACTGCGCTCCTTCCCTTCCGAGCTCTCCCATGCGCCCAAACAGTGGTTTACTGCCACATATGGGGTATCAGCGTACTCAGGACAAATTGGACAACAACTTTTGAGGTCCAATTTCTTCTCTTACCCTTGGAAAAATAAAAAATTGGGGGCAAAAATATAATTTTTGTGAAAAAATATGATTTTTTATTTTTACGGTTCTGCATTATAAACTTCTGTGAAGCACTTGGTGGGTCAAAGTGCTCACCACACATCCAGATAAGTTCCTTAGGGGGTCTACTTTCCAAAATGGTGTCACTTGTGGGGGGTTTCAATGTTTAGGCACATCAGTGGCTCTCCAAACGCAACATGGCGTCCCATCTCAATTCCTGTCAATTTTGCATTGAAAAGTCAAATAGCGCTCCTTCCCTTCCGAGCTCTCCCATGCGCCCAAACAGTGGTTTACTGCCACATATGGGGTATCAGCGTACTCAGGACAAATTGGACAACAACTTTTTGGGTCCAATTTCTCCTGTTACCCTTGGTAAAATAAAACAAATTGGAGCTGAAGTAAATTTTTTGTGTAAAAAAGTTAAATGTTCATTTTTATTTAAACATTCCAAAAATTCCTATTAAACACCTGAAGGGTTAATAAACTTCTTGAATGTGGTTTTGAGCACCTTGAGGGGTGCAGTTTTTAGAATGGTGTCACACTTGGGCATTTTCTATCATATAGACCCCTCAAAATGACTTCAAATGAGACGTGGTCCCTAAAAAAAAATGGTGTTGTAAAAATGAGAAATTGCTGGTCAACTTTTAACCCTTATAACTCCCTAACAAAAAAAAAAATTGGTTCCAAAATTATGCTGATGTAAAGGAGACATGTGGGAAATGTTACTTATTAAGTATTTTGTGTGACATATCTCTGTGATTTAATTGCATAAAAATTCAAAGTTTGAAAATTGCGAAATTTTCAAAATTTTCGCCAAATTTCCGTTTTTTTCACAAATAAACGCAGGTACTATCAAAGAAATTTTACCACTATCATGAAGTACAATATGTCACGAGAAAACAATGTCAGAATCACCAGGATCCGTTGAAGCGTTTCGGAGTTATAACCTCATAAAGGGACAGTGGTCAGAATTGTAAAAATTGGCCTGGTCATTAACGTGCAAACCACCCTTGGGGGTAAAGGGGTTAAGAGAGGTCTGGATACACATGAGGAGAGCATTATACTGCCTCTGTACAAATCCCTAGTTAGACCGCACATGGAATACTGTGTCCAGTTTTGGGCACCGGTGCTCAGGAAGGATATAATGGAACTAGAGAGAGTACAAAGGAGGGCAACAAAATTAATAAAGGGGATGGGAGAACTACAATACCCAGATAGATTTGCGAACTTAGGATTATTTAGTCTAGAAAAAAGACGACTGAGGGACGATCTAATAACCATGTATAAGTATATAAGGGGACAATACAAATATCTCGCTGAGGATCTGTTTATACCAAGGAAGGTGACGGGCACAAGGGGGCATTCTTTGCGTCTGGAGGATAGAAGGTTTTTCCACCAACATAGAAGAGGATTCTTTACTGTTAGGGTGGTGAGAATCTGGAATTGCTTGCCTGAGGAGGTGGTGATGGCGAACTCAGTCGAGGGGTTCAAGAGAGGCCTGGATGTCTTCCTGGAGCAGAACAATATTGTATCATACAATTATTAGGTTCTGTAGAAGGACGTAGATCTGGGGATTTATTATGATGGAATATAGGCTGAACTGGATGGACAAATGTCTTTTTTCGGCCTTACTAACTATATTACTATATTACTATAATGAATATTGACAAAAAAATTCACATTTTAGCATTTATTTCAAATGGGAAAATTGTAATGTATTCAGACCTATGTGAATAGCCTTTTAGTTAGCTTGGCTGTAATATCTTACATTTTAGAGTTTATTATGGATACTTCACCTGGGTTCAAGGTAACAAACCACTTCCTGACCTTCCGAGGTGTCATCAAGTCCGATAATACCTACACACATTTGACCTTTGGTTGATCCTCTGAATTTTGTCTGATGGGTATGGACACCAATTAAAGTTTAACATTTTTAAGTGTTTTTGACTTTGTGATCCCCGATTTTGTATTGACTGGCCATATTTCTTTCGCTGTAGTATTTTTCTTTGTGGATGAAAAGTTGATAGAGGGACTATTTAGATGGTACTGATGTTACACCCTGCTGAGTCATCATACATGTTTGGTTATGATGTGGATGCTGTGGGTTACAGTCACAGGGAATGTGTAGAGTACTGTATAGATCCATGTGGAGCTTGGTGCTGGCTACGAATTATGGTAATAATATGTTGTGCCAAAACGCTGTAAGAAAGGGTAGAGTAAAGCAGAAACAGAAGGAGGTTTTATTGGGATTGCCAATGGGGACCAGTGTGAAGCTCGTGATGCCACTTACAACTCACGGACAGGTCGTGAGTCAGCAAAGTAAGACGTTAAGGGGTCAATGCCAAGACAGCATGTAGAAACCCAAGGGAAAATGTAAAGTCGTTAGTCAGGTCACATTTCAGAGTCAGAATACCAAAGATATAGCAGAAAAGCAAAGGGGCAATAACAAACAGGTAGTCAGAACACGGTCCAAAGGTCAGCAGCAGAAGATCAGAAGCAAAAGGGCAATAACAAATGGGTAGTCAGAACATGGTCCAAAGGTCAGCAGCAGAAGATCAGAAGCAAAGGGGCAATAACAAATGGGTAGTCAGAACATGGTCCAAAGGTCAGCAGCAGAAGATCAGAACTTACAGCACAGGGAACAGGGGAACACGGAACAGGGGAACACACACCAGGGAGCACAAGCTTAGAACAAGCTTTTGACTGGCTGTGATCTGGGCCAGACAGCTCACATAAATAGCAGGGCAGTTACCAAGAACAGGGAGCACCTGTGGAAATCTCTGCACATTCTAGTCTCAGATAGGTCAATTGCGCTGTCAATCAAAGCTCTGTCAGCTCAACATGCCCCAACATAGGATAGGATGACAGAGCTGTCCATCACTTAGTCCCAGACACGCTGAGCAGAGGAATCGTAACATTGGCTTATGTGAAAAGGAATGATGAACTGTGGAAATGGAAGCAGTTCAGCAATGCCGGCAATGTGTGGAAATAATGACGGGTGAAGCAGATTTCAAACAAATTTGGGTTTATATTTAGGAGAAATGCATTGTTGAATGGTTATGCAAATAATCCACAAGTGTAATGGACGGGCACAGCACATAGAGCTCTGCTGCCTTTCTTTCCTATTCTCTGCCTACTGTCTGTCCCATGTCAGTGATTGACAGGCCACTCATCTTTCATTGACCTGCCTCTTCTGCCTGAGATTTGATGAAAGTGCCATTCTTCCCAAGGCGATGCATTCCTAAGGTCTGAAAGAAAAAAACTCTCATAGTTTTAAGATCGCATCAGACACTATCATCTTCACTCCTGATGCTCATTCCCTTGCCGGTTGTCCAAGTGAAGAAAATAATTAGGGTTTATTGCGATCTGGACAGGTTTTCTTCATATGGTATCAAAAAGCCAGCACTGATTGCCTGCAGGGCTCGCATGACAAAGCAATGTGGTGCGAAACCCCAAGAAAGTGAGTGCCGAAACCGTTGGAGTGGCATCGGCATCAGAAGGGAGTGCAAGTGTTGTAATTTTACTGGAGCCAAACATGCTGATTGAGATTGGGTTATCTGAGAAGTGGACAACCCCTTTAAGACCTCATTCTGATGTCCGTTATTCATGTGCATGTTCTATTTTAGTCTGTTGTGCAGTTCACATGTCCCTGTGGTGTTGAGGACCATGCGTCCAAAGAAAAGTGGAGACACATTTTTTTTTATTATCAAAGTCAAGGATAAAAATATCCCATACAAGTCTATGGGTCCAAGAAAATCATGGACAGCACATGGGTAGCATCAGTGTACAGTCCACTGTTCATAATTAACATCGTAAGGGTATGTGCACATGATGCGGATTTTGCTGCAGTCCGCATCAGTTTCTCATGAGTTTACAGTTCAATGTAAACTTATGGGAAACCAAAAACGCTGTGGACATGCTGCGGAAAAAAAACACGCGGAAAGCAGCGGTTTACATTCCGCAGCATGTCACTTCTTTCTGCGGATTCCGCAGCGGTTTTACACAGGCCCCTATGGAAAACCGCAGTTGGAAAACCGTAGTAAAAACCGCAGTAAATCCGCGGTAAATCCGCGATAAATCTGCAGCAAAAATGCAGCGTTTTTGCCCTGCAGATTTACCAAATCTGCTGCGGAAAAATCAGCAGTGGCCAAGAATACGTGTGCACATACCCTAAAGGATAGGTGAAGTTTTCTAATATATTTATTTATTTCTCCATACATGAAAAACAAGGATGGTAAAAACTGACACATGGACCAAACACTGAATGAACAATGAAACAATGATGACACTTGTATTATCTTTTTGCATTCTTGAAAAACCATGGACGTCTCAATTAGGCATTAGGGAGAAAACATTGAGAATTCTACCTTACATGTGGCCCCGCTGTGATAGCTTAAGGCTTCATTCACACGTCAGTTTTTTTACGAGAAAAAATTACTGAGTTAATTTTTGTCTGGAGTTTCATTTGACTTTGGTCATTAGTTTTTCTTGCACATGAAAAAAATCTCAATTTTTTTCCTATGTAACAATCTAGGAAAATAAGACCACAATCGGATGCCATCACAGAGCCATACACTTGCATTGTTGATTCTGACCCAACAGTCAAAATCCGACATGTCTCTGCAATTTTTATCAGACCACTCGGTCCACAGAAAATCATTGACATGTGAATGAACCCATTCACTATTGTAGGTATTAGTGCCAGCTGTGAAAAATATAGATAGCACTCGCACGTGAAAATTGGACTAAATGAGTCCTAAAAATGTGGCATGTACCCTAGTGAGTTCAGAAGACTCCGGTACATTCCCCCCTCCTTTGTTTTCTCAATGTTTTCTGATAGCTAGAACCAATAGGTGAAGAATATTGAAACATGTTGCTACTTGTTATTTTGTTTGTTTGTTATGTTTTGTATTTTTCTTAGTTCTTGTTTGTTTTATGTATCTGATAATGAACTGTTTTGTTACTTTTCAAACATTTCTAGAAACTTTTTTACAAATATGGTAGGAAAATAAAGAGCCAATGGACCAAAACTTAATATGTTGTAGTTAAGAATGATTTGTTTTTCTCGAGTTACTCTTCAAACCTGCCTCCTTCCTTGATTGCTTCATGTCTGGATTGTTCGAACACTTATCAGGTATATTTCTGAGGGAAATGAGATTAAATTGTTCAAGAAGAAGGACTATGTGATGTGCTCTTCATCTCTCCAATATCGGGCTCTGGTGTCCTCAAGACGCTGTTCAGATGCCCAGAACATTGTGACATACACATAAACTCCTTTTATATAACGTACAAGCTTACCGTGTGCGGTTGCCTTCCCTCCAGTGAATCCGACAAGTATTCTTCTATCATTTTAGACACATTATGATTTTTTTTCTTCCTAACACAATCCAGCTGTTTCTACTCCAACCAAACCTGAGCTCTTTTGATATCTTGTAATGAGGTTTATAAACATTTTTACAAGCGTGATTTCGTGGGAATTAAGAGTTGGATGCTTGGGAGATGATTTCATGTGACGTGAAGGACACTTTGTTACATGCTTTGTTACATGCTTTCTCCTTTTTATGGGGAAAGTGAGATGTTTAACCCCTTAATCCCATATGACGTACTATCCCGTCCAGGTGACCTGGGACTTAATTCCCATGGACGGGATAGTACGTCATATGCGATCGGCCGCGCTCACGGGGGGAGCGCGGCCGATCGCGGCCGGGTGTCAGCTGCCTATCGCAGCTGACATCCGGCACTATGTGCCAGGAGCGGTCACGGACCGCTCCCGGCACATTAACCCCCGGCACACCGCGATCAAAGATGATCGCGGTGTGCCGGCGGTGCAGGGAAGCATCGCGCAGGGAGAGGGCTCCCTGCGGGCTTCCCTGAGACGATCGGTACACGGTGATGTGCTCACCGTGTACCGAGCGTCTTCTCCCTGCAGTCCCCGGATCCAAAATGGCCGCCGGGCTGCATCCGGGTCCTGCAGGGAGCACTTCCGGGTCAGGATCAGGCTGCAGCTGCAGCTCTAATCCTGCCCGGCTGTATGTCAGATCACCGATCTAACAGAGTGCTGTGCACACTGTCAGATCGGTGATCTGTGATGTCCCCCCCTGGGACAAAGTGAAAAAGTAAAAAAAAAAATTTCCACACTTGTAAAAAAAAAAAAAAAAAAAATTCCTAAATAAAGCAGAAAAAAAAAAATATTATTCCCATAAATACATTTCTTTACATAAAAAAAAAACAAAAAAAACAATAAAAGTACACATATTTAGTATCGCCGCGTCCGTAACGACCCGACCTATAAAACTGGCCCACTAGTTAACCCCTTCAGTGAACACCGTAAGAAAAAAAAAAAAAAAACGAGCCAAAAAACAACGCTTTATTATCATAACGCTGAACAAAAAGTGGAATAACACGCGATCAAAAAGACGGATATAAATAACCATGGTACCTCTGAAAACGTCATCTTGTCCCGCAAAAAACGAGCCGCCATATAGCATCATAACCAAAAAAATAAAAAAGTTATAGTCCTGAGAATAAAGCGATGCCAAAATAATTATTTTTTCTATAAAATAGCTTTTATCGTATAAAAGCGCCAAAACATAAAAAAAATGATATAAATGAGGTATCGCTGTAATCGTACTGACCCGAAGAATAAAACTGCTTCATCAATTTTACCAAACGCGGAACGGTATAAACGCCTCCCCCAAAAGAAATTCATGAATAGCTGGTTTTTGGTCATTCTGCCTCACAAAAAATCGGAATAAAAAGCGATAAAAAAATGTCACATGTCCGAAAATGTAACCGATAAAAACGTCAACTCGTCCCGCAAAAAACAAGACCTCACATGACTCTGTGGACCAAAATATGGAAAAATTATAGGTCTCAAAATGTGGAGACACAAAAACTTTTTTGCTATAAAAAGCGTCTTTTAGTGTGTGACGGCTGCCAATCATAAAAATCCGATATAAAAAACTCGCTATAAAAGTAAATCAAACCCCCCTTCATCACCCCCTTAGTTAGGCTAGGTTCACATTGCGTTAATGGGTTAACGCTAACGGACAGCGTTGCACGGCGAAAATGTCACAATTAACGCCGTGCAACGGGTCCGTTAGCACAACCATTGACAGCAATGTGATTTTCGGGTGTAGCGCATCGCTAGAGCGTGCCATTTTCGGCTCGCGCTAGCAAGGTGCCGTTCTTTTGTGGCGCGCCTCAGACGCTGCTTGCAGCGTCCGCGGCGCGCCCGAGGTCCGATCCCCGATCTTCCAGAGCGGGGACGTTAACGCGACCACTAAACACGACACCTAAAAAGACATTGCGTTAGCGCAATCCGCTAGTGCTAAACGGATTTCCCTAATGCAATGTGAACCTAGCCTTAGGGAAAAATAATAAAATTAAAAAAAATGTATTTATTTCCATTTTCCCATTAGGGTTAGGGTTAGGGCTAGGGTTAGGGCTAGGGTTAGGGTTAGGGTTTGTATTACATTTACGGTTGGGATTAGGGTTGGGATTAGAATTAGGGGTGTGTCAGGGTTAGGTGTGTGGTTAGGGTTACAGTTGGGATTAGGGTTAGTGGTGCGTTTGGATTAGGGTTTCAGTTATAATTGGGGGTTTCCACTGTTTAGACACATCAGGGGCTCTCCAAACGCGACATGGCGTCCGATCTCAATTCCAGCCAATTCTGCATTGAAAAAGTAAAACAGTGCTCCTTCACTTCCGAGCTCTCCCGTGCGCCCAAACAGGGGTTTACCCCAACATATGGGGTATCATCGTACTCGAGACAAATTGGACAACAACTTTTTGGGTCCAAGTTCTCTTGTTATCCTTGGGAAAATAAAAATTTGGGGGGCTAAAAATCATTTTTGTGGGAAAAAAAAGGATTTTTTATTTTCACGGCTCTGCGTTGTAAACTGTAGTGAAACACTTGGGGGTTCAAAGTTTTCACAACACATCTAGATAAGTTCCATGGGAGGTCTAGTTTCAATATGGGGTCACTTGTGGGTGGTTTCTACTGTTTGGGTACATCAGGGGCTCTGCAAATGCAACGTGACGCCTGCAGACCAATCCATCTAAGTCTGCATTCCAAATGGCGCTCCTTCCCTTCCGAGCTCTGCCATGCGCCCAAACAGTGGTTCCCCCCCACATACGGGGTATCAGCGTACTCAAGACAAATTGAACAACAACTTTTGGGGTCCAATTTATTCTGTTACCCTTGTAAAAATACAAAGCTGGGGGCTAAAAAATCATTTTTGTGAAAAAAAAAAAGAATTTTTATTTTCACGGCTCTGCGTTATAAACTGTAGTGAAACACTTAGGGGTTCAAAGTTCTCACAACACATCTAGATAAGTTCCTTGGGAGGTCTAGTTTCTAATATGGGGTCACTTGTGGGGGGTTTGTACTGTTTGGGTACATCAGGGGCTCTGCAAATGCAACGTGACTCCTGCAGACCAATCCATCTAAGTCTGCATTCCAAATGGCGCTCCTTCCCTTCCGAGCTCTGCCATGCGCCCAAACAGTGGTTCCCCCCCACATATGGGGTATCAGCGTACTCAGGACAAATTGGACAACAACTTTTGGGGTCCAATTTATTATGTTACCCTTGTGAAAATACAAAACTGGGGGCTAAAAAATAATTTTTGCGAAAAAAAAAAAAAAAATTATTTTAACGGCTCTGCGTTATAAACTGTAGTGAAACATTTGGGGGTTCAAAGCTCTCAAAACACATCTAGATAAGTTCCTTATGGGGTCTAGTTTCCAAAATGGTGTCACTTGTGGGGGGTTTTAATGTTTAGGCACATCAGGGGCTCTCCAAACCAACATGGCGTCCTAACTTAATTCCAGTCAATTTTGCATTGAAAAGTCAAATGGCGCTCCTTCCCTTCCGAGCTCTGCTATGCACCCAAAAAGTGGTTTACCCCCACATATGGGGTATCGTCGCACTCAGGACAAATTGCACAACAACTTTTGTGGTCTAATTTCTTCTCTTACCCTTGGGAAAATAAAAAATTGGGGGCGAAAAGATCATTTTTGTGAAAAAATAAGATTTTTTATTTTTACGGCTCTGCATTATAAACTTCTGTGAAGCACTTGTTGGGTCAAAGTGCTCACCACACATCTAGATAAGTTCCTTAAGGGGTCTACTTTTCAAAATGGTGTCACTTGTGAGGGGTTCCAATGTTTAGGCACATCAGGGGCTCTCCAAACGCAACATGGCGTCCCATCTCAATTCCAGTCAATTTTGCATTGAAAAGTCAAATGGCGCTCCTTCCCTTCCGAGCTCTGCCATACGCCCAAACAATGGTTTACACCCATATATGGGGTATCAGCGTACTCAGGACAAATTGGCCAACAATTTTTGAGGTCCAATTTCTTCTCTTACTCTTGGGAAAATAAAAAATTGGGGGCGAAAAGATCATTTTTGTGAAAAAATATGATTTTTTATTTTTACGGCTCTGCATTATAAACTTCTGTGAAGCAATTGGTGGGTCAAAGTGGTCACCACACATCTAGATAAGTTCCTTAGGGTGTCTACTTTCCAAAATGGTGTCACTTGTGGGGGGTTTCAATGTTTAGGCACATCAGTGGCTCTCCAAACGCAACATGGCGTCCCATCTCAATTCCTGTCAATTTTGCATTTAAAAGTCAAATGGCGCTCCTTCCCTTCCGAGCTCTGCCATGCGCCCAAACAGTGGTTTACTCCCACATATGGGCTATCAGCGTACTCAGTACAGATTGTACAACAATGTTTGGCATCCATTTTATCCTGTTACCCTTGGTAAAATAAAACAAATTGGAGCTGAAATAAATTTTGTGTGAAAAAAAGTTAAATATTCATTCTTATTTAAACATTCCAAAAATTCCTGTGAAACCCCTGAAGGGTTAATAAACTTCTTGAATGTGGTTTTGAGCACCTTGAGGGGTGCAGTTTTTAGAATGGTCTCACACTTGGGTATTTTCTATCATATAGACCCCTCAAAATGACATCAAATGAGATGTGGTCCCTAAAAAAAAATGGTGTTGTAAAAATGAGAAATTGCTGGTCAACTTTTAACCCTTATAACTCCCTAACAAAAAAAAATTTTGGTTCCAAAATTGTGCTGATGTAAAGTAGACATGTGGGAAATGTTACTTATTAAGTATTTTGCGTGAGATATCTCTGTGATTTAAGGGCATAAAAATTTAAAGTTGGAAAATTGCGAAACTTTCTAAATTTTCGCCAAATTTCCGTTTTTTTCACAAATAAACGCAAGTTATATCGAATAAATGTTACTACTAAAATGAAGTACAATATGTCACGAGAAAACAATGTCAGAATCGCCAAGATCCGTTGAAGCGTTCCAGAGTTATAACCTCATAAAGGGACAGTGGTCAGAATTGTAAAAATTGGCCCGGTCATTAACGTGCAAACCACCCTCGGGGCTTAAGGGGTTAATGAAAATCGTTACATGACGTGGAAGTGATGGCTTTTTTTAGCCTGTTTTCAGCAATACTAGTTTATATGAAAACAGCTCTTATGACAAGTCTGGATTATCTAAAAGAGTCAGTACAAAATTCTGTATAATTTTTGACAGATATTCTACCTGATTTTTATTTAAAAAAGACACAGAGCCTCATGCACACAGTACTTATAGGCTACATGCAAATTCAGAGGTATATAAAGCTATAATACGGTGTCCTGTCCTTAAAGAGTACAACAAAGAAGCCTACGTATGGAGATCAATATATGAATAGATACGGATGGAGTACCAATAGAAAAAGACCAAAAAATAATAAAACAGATGTAATAATAATAAGGAGCTATTAAAAAAAACGAAGTCAAACAGTGACAATCTAATAAAATGCCTTTATTAAAAAATATATATAAATATACATATATGTTTGGGCAATAATTGGCAACAACAATATGTGCCTGTAACTGGAGGAAAATTCATACGAGAAAATATATGTAATAAAAAATAGCAATAAATAAAAACGGACGTCGCAGGAGGTGAGGTAAGTATAAAAAATAAAAATTCAAAGTGAGATACCCCAAAATGTCTGGCTCAGCATAGATGGTACAAGGTAGAATATGTGTGTAAAATATATATATATATATATATGTGATTAAAAAATGTACAAATATATATGTTTGAAAAGTATACCAATAAAAGTTCGAAAATGCGTGCTACACTTACAAAAGAGTGAAATAAAAAGTGAACAATATTATATGTGGTAAAAATAATTAAAAATATATAAATAAATAAAATGAATATATATATATATATATATATATATATATATATTATGTGAGTACAACAAGTGATGGAATATAAGAAAAATTGCTGGTAAAATTGCTGGTATACAATCAATAAATAAGGTGTACAACCAGGTATACAAGACCAGAAAAAAGGTAGGACCAAAGCATAAGGTGAATATGCAGAGATATACCGTAATGAGGAGCACAATCAAATACTGATCACGGCAGCTGCGACACCATCCTGTGACATGAGACAACTCATGTTGTAGGATACTCACATATAGCTCAGAATTGAAAACACCATTGATCCTGGTCAAATATCCAATGGCTTTGGCTGTGAAGCAATCCCATATGATTGTAACAACTCTGCTGGCATCACGGCATGGCCTCTCATCTCTCACACTATCTTACCCACTGCTCCAGGCCATGATGTGGTTTCTGTTTCTTGCCAGCTCCATATTCTGCTCCTCTGCTCTCTGCATGCTTACTGGCTGTGTGCATAGAGGGGTGGCACCTGAACTCTCTGGTTCTTATAGGAATCAGGTGCACCTGTCTGGTCTCTTCCTGACTAATTACCAAGAGGCCTCCAGTACTTAGTGCAGCTCCACCCAGTGGACTGGGCCTGTGCAATGTGTTAGTTTGTGTTTAGCTTCTGAGTTTGCCAGGCCTTGCTCTGTGTTACTCCCTCTGAGCTTTTCTCTGTGTTTTTGCCTTGATCTTGTTGTCCACTCTGCAGGAGGCAGAATATCCTGGTCCCTGTGTCTTTGCCCTTGTTTCTTGTCTTTTTACATTTCCTTGTCTGAACTTAGTCTTATCTCGGTCTCCTTGTATGTGGCTTCCTTCCCTGTTGTGTCTTTCCTTGTGTTCTCAGTCTGCTTATGCTCCTCACTCTTGCGGCTCTGCATGCTCTGTACCTTTGTGGCTTTACCTCTGCTCCGCACTCCTGCGGTTCTGCTCCGTTCTACTCTGCTTAACTTCTGCTGCTGCAGTAATCTCTTGCTGCAACTCCTCTCCGCATTCCTTGCGTTTCTGCTCTGCTTTGCTGCTGCAGAAACCTCTTGCTGCAGCTCCTCTCCACATTCCTTGTGGTTCCTCTCTGCTTTGCTTCTGCTGCTGCAGTAATCTCTTGCTGCAGCAAATCTCCGCATTCCTTGCGGTTCTGCTCTACTTAGCTTTTGTTGCTATGCTATCTCTTGTTGCTCTTCCGCTCCTATCTGCAGCCTTGTACTTCTCTTCCTGTGTGAACAGGTCCCACTCCCAACCTGTTCCTTCATTCCCCTTTCCTTCTGGCTTGTTTCCGTACCTGCATCTCCTGTGTGAACAGGTCCCAACCTGTTCCTTCATACTTCTTTCCTTTCTGCTTGTTTTCTTACCTGCACCTCCAGTGTGAACATGTCCCTACCTGTTCCTTCATACACCAAACCAACCAGCCCTGTGTTCTCTGCTGTGCCTGCCAGCCCTGTGTTCTCTGCCATGCCTGCCAGCCCTGTGTTCTCTGCCATGCCTGCCAGCCCTGTGTCCTCTGCCATGCCTGCCAGCCCTGTGTTCTCTGCCTTGCCTGCAAGCCCTGTGTTCCCTGCCGTGTATCTGCCAGCCCTGTGTCTCAGCGTGCCAGCCTACCATCTGAGTTTCAGCCGCGCTTATCTGCTAGTCCTGCCTGATGCCCGCACCTGTCCTAGTGTTCCTGTTCTCCAAGTGGGATCAGCAGCCACAGCCAGACACCACCCTGGAGTAGCACCTGACAGCTGCCTGTTACACAAGCCTGACCTCACCATCAGAGGCTCCAGTGAAAACCCAGGCAGCTGTCATAGTCACGCCCCTTCCAGGGTAGTCCTGTTTGTGGCACAGTGGGGCCACAAACCCCCCGAGCTCACGCCTACCAGTCAGGGCATGAGTGTGAGAATGATCATGCTTCTTCAACTGAACTTGACAGTTCTTTCAATTTCTCAATCCATTAGCCCCTTTTTACTTTGTTTCTTCAAGACCCATCCTCACCTATAAAAGCCTAGTCTATTGACATTCAACTAATTTCTCCACATCATCTGTTTCCAATCTTCCATTGTCCACTTTTCGCACTTTTCTGCAAACTTGAGCTGACATTTCTTACAATGATATTGAAGTCGAGGCTTCTTTATCTTTTTTTGGCCACCATTCCAGACTTTGGGAATGTGCATCAAACTATGCTTGCATGGACATCTGTGATATCACTATTACGAAGCATACGAGCCACCTCCACTGCCAGAACTGATAGACCTTGTGATGAGTTGACTTGTTGTCTCCGATATTTTGCCTGGACATGCTCTTCCTGGCTTTTGAATGGATGGATGGACTTTATTTTGTATTTTTACAACTGTCATGATGCTGTTTGGCAATTTTCTTGGCTGAGAGATGGCTATTCATGAGCTGAATGATGCTGTTTCTGTTTCCTTGGGATATCTTCTTGGATGCTCCTCGATTCAAACCAGTAATCTTTTGCTTGGGAATCAACCTAATAACTCACTGAGCTATTATGGCATATAAGAACAGGTTGTATTGTGTAGCATACCAGAAGAAAAAGATTTTTCCTCCAGCAGGAGCAAAACAATAACAATGCAGTGACATGACTTGAACAGCATAACTAATCATATGCAAAATATTTGCAAGTCAAATTTATATATTTGGCACCCCTAGGGGTATTTGCCACAAAAATAGTTACTGACACTAAATACAAGTACTAAGATAGCAAAACTGCACTACCACCTCCGGCCAGAAGGGGGAGCTCCAGAGACTCCCCTTGATCCATTCTGGTCTGAGAGAAGAACTGGCAGTTGGGCTAAGGAGCTGAAAGTGAGAGGTCATACAGCTGAATTTCTAACAGCCCTATGACGGTTTCCAGGCCCAAATCACCGGCCTGAGGAGAAAAGGGACAGAGAAAAAGGACATTGTGAGAACCGGGTAGCATTAATCATTACCCAGAACAGGCGCAAAGACGGATACCGGATCCGTGGCTGTATTCATAATTAGAGTTGAGCGACCTTGACCTTTTTAGAGTCGAGCCGGGTTTTGCGAAACCCGACTATGTCCAAAGTCGGGTCGAGTGAAATCGGCCGATTATGACGTAAAGTCGGGATCGACCGAAACACGAAACCCAATGCAAGTCAATGGGGCAGCATAGTCGGCAGTGAGTGGGGGCCAGGAAAACACCTAGAGTGCCCATTTTAATGTCAAAACCATCCATTCTTCTTAATGAAGCTTGTCAAGCGTAATTTACCTTAAAATAATTGGAAGGCATTTGAAATTGGGGGTCATTTGGCTAAAGTTGTGGGGGGTAGGGCTGGTTCAAGTAATTAGTGGGCCCAGTAAATCTGGACCACGTCACGGCAGTGGAGCAGGGAGAGGTAAGTATTTCAACTTTGCAAGTGCTGTGATCCTGAGCAAGCAGGGGGGGCCCACTCGTTGGCATTGGCACTGGCACAGGGCCCCTCAAAGTACAGCGGTGTGTTTGCACGGCGGGGGCGCCTCCCACCGGCAGCAACACTTTTGCGTACTATGAGAGGCCCTGTGCCAGTGACGTCGCCAACTAGTATTCCTCCCCCCACCTGATGAAGGAACCTGCACTTTCATCTGCACCTTCCTCTTTGTCCCCGTGTAAGGTGGTATGGTATGCGGGAAGAGCAACCTGACTTTCAGCAGGGTCACAATGTTGTTGTGTAGCGTGCACGGGGAATGTTGCGTTATGGGTCAATGTACCAGCAGACTCATCTATCACTGGCTGGGCAATGGGCACGATGAAGTGGAAACACAGATATAGGCCCAAAGAATAAAGTGGGCTAAATGCAGTTCAAAATTGGTAACACAGGAATAACCAGGGGGCATTGCAGTGGAGGACAACTGGAATGAGAGGCTGACACAGAGAGTAGGGCCAAATCAGTAAGTAGTCGAAATGCAGTTCAAAATTGGCAACCGTAGTAAACAGGCGGCACAGCTTTGTTCAGTGGAGGAGAACAGCAAGGAGTGGCAGACACCGATAGTAGGCCCCAACCCAACTAGTAGGCCAAATGCAGTCTAACATTAACAACTACTTAACGAGAGGCTGAAAATGGAATTTCAGGACAGGAAACCAGGAGAACAGCAAGGAGTGGCAGACACCGATAGTAGGCCCCAAACCAACTAGTACGCCAAATGCAGTTGTTCCATTTAACCACAATTTAATGAGAGCCTGAAGATAGAAGCTCAGGAAAGGCAACCTGGGGAACACCTTGGAGTGTAACACACCATCTCTCTCCACCCGATACCCATTTTGTAGGCCTAATGCAGTGTAGTTTTCTACAACTACTAAACGAGAGTCGGAAGATCGAAGCAATGGCGAGGAAACCTGGAGAACACCTTGGAGTGTAACACACCATCTCTCTCCACCCCATTCCCCATTTTTTAGGCCTAATGCAGCCTACTTTCCGACACCTACTAAACGAGAGCATGAAGATCGAAGCTCAGGAAAGGCAACCTGGGGAACACCTTGGAGTGTAACAACAACCTCTCTCTACACCACGGAAGGGCTGATTCTTAGGAAGGAAGGCTGTTGTAAATAAGCATTGCGCGTCCGAGGGTGATTATATTCTTATTCGGTATCTACTCACCCTCGGACGCGCCATGCTTCTTGATTTGTAATTAATGTTTATTTGCAATGTGCTTTTGACTTACTCAATTATTTTTTTAATTATTGATTTTATTAAATTAATAGTTTAACATCTTATTGGAAATAATTTAAAGGAGACGCGACAGGACAACACTCGGTGGATGCCATATCTGTGTTAACAACTCCAAAAAACTTTCAGTTAACTTCTTGCAGGAGAAAGAAATTGTAGCTGTTGGACCTTTGTAGTACAGTTCCAGATATTTGTTGTGTGTTTGTTTTGATTGTTAAAATGTCTGCATTTGAGATCTCAACACGATCTTATTTTTTATAATCAAATTAATTTTTTAAATATTTTATTAGGTTGGTTCAAGGGGTACAAGGGCCGCAGTAGACAGGTCAGTGGAGGCCTAGTGGAAGGAGGGACCGCAGATGCGCCACTGTTTCACCCATACACAATTAGTAGGCCTAATGCAGCGTAGTTTCCAACAGCTACTAAACGAGAGCCGGAAGATCGAAGCTCAGGAAAGGCAACCTGGGGAACACCTTGGAGTGTAACAACAACCTCTCTCTACACCACGGAAGGGCTGATTCTTAGGAAGGAAGGCTGTTGTAAATAAGCATTGCGCGTCCGAGGGTGATTATATTCTTATTCGGTATCTACTCACCCTCGGACGCGCCATGCTTCTTGATTTGTAATTAATGTTTATTTGCAATGTGCTTTTGACTTACTCAATTATTTTTTTAATTATTGATTTTATTAAATTAATAGTTTAACATCTTATTGGAAATAATTTAAAGGAGACGCGACAGGACAACACTCGGTGGATGCCATATCTGTGTTAACAACTCCAAAAAACTTTCAGTTAACTTCTTGCAGGAGAAAGAAATTGTAGCTGTTGGACCTTTGTAGTACAGTTCCAGATATTTGTTGTGTGTTTGTTTTGATTGTTAAAATGTCTGCATTTGAGATCTCAACACGATCTTATTTTTTATAATCAAATTAATTTTTTAAATATTTTATTAGGTTGGTTCAAGGGGTACACGGGCCGCAGTAGACAGGTCAGTGGAGGCCTAGTGGAAGGAGGGACCGCAGATGCGCCACTGTTTCACCCATACACAATTAGTAGGCCTAATGCAGCGTAGTTTCCAACAGCTACTAAACGAGAGCCGGAAGATCGAAGCTCAGGAAAGGCAACCTGGGGAACACCTTGGAGTGTAACAACAACCTCTCTCTACACCACGGAAGGGCTGATTCTTAGGAAGGAAGGCTGTTGTAAATAAGCATTGCGCGCCCGAGGGTGATTATATTCTTATTCGGTATCTACTCACCCTCGGACGCGCCATGCTTCTTGATTTGTAATTAATGTTTATTTGCAATGTGCTTTTGACTTACTCAATTATTTTTTTAATTATTGATTTTATTAAATTAATAGTTTAACATCTTATTGGAAATAATTTAAAGGAGACGCGACAGGACAACACTCGGTGGATGCCATATCTGTGTTAACAACTCCAAAAAACTTTCAGTTAACTTCTTGCAGGAGAAAGAAATTGTAGCTGTTGGACCTTTGTAGTACAGTTCCAGATATTTGTTGTGTGTTTGTTTTGATTGTTAAAATGTCTGCATTTGAGATCTCAACACGATCTTATTTTTTATAATCAAATTAATTTTTTAAATATTTTATTAGGTTGGTTCAAGGGGTACACGGGCCGCAGTAGACAGGTCAGTGGAGGCCTAGTGGAAGGAGGGACCGCAGATGCGCCACTGTTTCACCCATACACAATTAGTAGGCCTAATGCAGCGTAGTTTCCAACAGCTACTAAACGAGAGCCGGAAGATCGAAGCTCAGGAAAGGCAACCTGGGGAACACCTTGGAGTGTAACAACAACCTCTCTCTACACCACGGAAGGGCTGATTCTTAGGAAGGAAGGCTGTTGTAAATAAGCATTGCGCGCCCGAGGGTGATTATATTCTTATTCGGTATCTACTCACCCTCGGACGCGCCATGCTTCTTGATTTGTAATTAATGTTTATTTGCAATGTGCTTTTGACTTACTCAATTATTTTTTTAATTATTGATTTTATTAAATTAATAGTTTAACATCTTATTGGAAATAATTTAAAGGAGACGCGACAGGACAACACTCGGTGGATGCCATATCTGTGTTAACAACTCCAAAAAACTTTCAGTTAACTTCTTGCAGGAGAAAGAAATTGTAGCTGTTGGACCTTTGTAGTACAGTTCCAGATATTTGTTGTGTGTTTGTTTTGATTGTTAAAATGTCTGCATTTGAGATCTCAACACGATCTTATTTTTTATAATCAAATTAATTTTTTAAATATTTTATTAGGTTGGTTCAAGGGGTACACGGGCCGCAGTAGACAGGTCAGTGGAGGCCTAGTGGAAGGAGGGACCGCAGATGCGCCACTGTTTCACCCATACACAATTAGTAGGCCTAATGCAGCGTAGTTTCCAACAGCTACTAAACGAGAGCCGGAAGATCGAAGCTCAGGAAAGGCAACCTGGGGAACACCTTGGAGTGTAACAACAACCTCTCTCTACACCACGGAAGGGCTGATTCTTAGGAAGGAAGGCTGTTGTAAATAAGCATTGCGCGTCCGAGGGTGATTATATTCTTATTCGGTATCTACTCACCCTCGGACGCGCCATGCTTCTTGATTTGTAATTAATGTTTATTTGCAATGTGCTTTTGACTTACTCAATTATTTTTTTAATTATTGATTTTATTAAATTAATAGTTTAACATCTTATTGGAAATAATTTAAAGGAGACGCGACAGGACAACACTCGGTGGATGCCATATCTGTGTTAACAACTCCAAAAAACTTTCAGTTAACTTCTTGCAGGAGAAAGAAATTGTAGCTGTTGGACCTTTGTAGTACAGTTCCAGATATTTGTTGTGTGTTTGTTTTGATTGTTAAAATGTCTGCATTTGAGATCTCAACACGATCTTATTTTTTATAATCAAATTAATTTTTTAAATATTTTATTAGGTTGGTTCAAGGGGTACACGGGCCGCAGTAGACAGGTCAGTGGAGGCCTAGTGGAAGGAGGGACCGCAGATGCGCCACTGTTTCACCCATACACAATTAGTAGGCCTAATGCAGCGTAGTTTCCAACAGCTACTAAACGAGAGCCGGAAGATCGAAGCTCAGGAAAGGCAACCTGGGGAACACCTTGGAGTGTAACAACAACCTCTCTCTACACCACGGAAGGGCTGATTCTTAGGAAGGAAGGCTGTTGTAAATAAGCATTGCGCGCCCGAGGGTGATTATATTCTTATTCGGTATCTACTCACCCTCGGACGCGCCATGCTTCTTGATTTGTAATTAATGTTTATTTGCAATGTGCTTTTGACTTACTCAATTATTTTTTTAATTATTGATTTTATTAAATTAATAGTTTAACATCTTATTGGAAATAATTTAAAGGAGACGCGACAGGACAACACTCGGTGGATGCCATATCTGTGTTAACAACTCCAAAAAACTTTCAGTTAACTTCTTGCAGGAGAAAGAAATTGTAGCTGTTGGACCTTTGTAGTACAGTTCCAGATATTTGTTGTGTGTTTGTTTTGATTGTTAAAATGTCTGCATTTGAGATCTCAACACGATCTTATTTTTTATAATCAAATTAATTTTTTAAATATTTTATTAGGTTGGTTCAAGGGGTACACGGGCCGCAGTAGACAGGTCAGTGGAGGCCTAGTGGAAGGAGGGACCGCAGATGCGCCACTGTTTCACCCATACACAATTAGTAGGCCTAATGCAGCGTAGTTTCCAACAGCTACTAAACGAGAGCCGGAAGATCGAAGCTCAGGAAAGGCAACCTGGGGAACACCTTGGAGTGTAACAACAACCTCTCTCTACACCACGGAAGGGCTGATTCTTAGGAAGGAAGGCTGTTGTAAATAAGCATTGCGCATCCGAGGGTGATTATATTCTTATTCGGTATCTACTCACCCTCGGACACGCCATGCTTCTTGATTTGTAATTAATGTTTATTTGCAATGTGCTTTTGACTTACTCAATAATTTTTTTAATTATTGATTTTATTAAATTAATAGTTTAACATCTTATTGGAAATAATTTAAAGGAGACGCGACAGGACAACACTCGGTGGATGCCATATCTGTGTTAACAACTCCAAAAAACTTTCAGTTAACTTCTTGCAGGAGAAAGAAATTGTAGCTGTTGGACCTTTGTAGTACAGTTCCAGATATTTGTTGTGTGTTTGTTTTGATTGTTAAAATGTCTGCATTTGAGATCTCAACACGATCTTATTTTTTATAATCAAATTAATTTTTTAAATATTTTATTAGGTTGGTTCAAGGGGTACACGGGCCGCAGTAGACAGGTCAGTGGAGGCCTAGTGGAAGGAGGGACCGCAGACAGGCATCGAAGGCCTAAAATAATCACACATGGCTGTAGGCAATTTTAAATTGGTTCCAGGGGTACACGGGCAGCAGTGGTGTGGTCAGTGGAGGCCTAGTGGAAGGAGTGACCACAGACAGGCATCGAAGGCCTAAAATATTAACACATGGCTGTAGGCAATTTTAAATTGGTTCCAGGGGTACTTGGGCAGCAGTGTATGGTCAGTGGAAGTCTAGTGGAAGGAGTGACCGCAGACAGGCTTCGAAGGCCTAACATAACAAAAATGTCAAAACAATGGTATTGTCAGTGCCAGGCATTGAAGGATGTCAGCGCCTAGACTACACATTGGTGAAGCTGTGAGAGATAATTTTGCTAGTGGTAGAGCACTGTTTGAGCTGGGGGGGGGGGAACTGGCTTGTGGCCGGCGGTACAGGCACAGGGCCCCTCATATTACAACGGTGAGTCTGACGTTGGGTGCGCACCATCACCGCCAGAGACACTTTATTGTACTATGAGGGACCCAGTGGCAGTGCCGTCGACCAAAAGCGGCCACACCCACCTCTTCAGACAAACAGCACTCTCAAGGGTCCAAGCGCAAAGTGGCGATAGCACGACCCCGTGTGGGGAGTTTGGCCATTTCGTGAGGTGGAAACATGTCGTATGCTGGACAATCAGGTGAAGAAAATTACGAGATTGGAAAAGTCATTCAGAATAGTCCACAGGCAAGACCTTTTCATAGGAAAGCTAGGTGTCAGCCGGGCAGGGTGGGGCAAAAGATTTTGAAATCCAGTTGTGGTTCATTTTAATGAAGGTTAGATCATCTACATTTTGGGTAGCCAGACGAGTCCTTTTTTCTGTTAGTATTGAACCTGCAGCACTGAATACTCTTTCTGATAGGACACTAGCTGCCGGGCAAGCAAGCTCCTGCAATGCATATTCTGCCAATTCTGGCCAGGTGTCTAATTTGGATGCCCAGTAATCAAATGGGAATGACGGTTGAGGGAGAACGTCGATAAGGGATGAAAAATAGTTTGTAACCATACTGGACAAATGTTGTCTCCTGTCACTTTGAATTGATGCTGCAGTACCTGTCCTGTCTGCGGTCATAGAAAAATCACTCCACAACCTGGTCAGAAAACCCCTCTGGCCAACGCCACTTCTGATTTCTGCCCCTCTAACACCTCTGGTCTGCTGGCCCCTGGAGCTCGTGTGAGAACGATCACGGGCGCTGTGTGCAGGGAATGCCAGAAGCAAACGGTCAACAAGAGTTGATTGTTTTGTTGCTAATATTAGTTCCAAGTTCTCATGTGGCATAATATTTTGCAATTTGCCTTTATAGCGAGGATCAAGGAGGCAGGCCAACCAGTAATCGTCATCGTTCATCATTTTTGTAATGCGTGTGTCCCTTTTGAGGATACGCAAGGCATAATCCGCCATGTGGGCCAAAGTTCCCATTGTCAAATCTGCGGTTGTGCTTGGTTGAGGGGCAGTTGCAGGCAAATCTACGTCACTTGTGTCCCTCAAAAAACCAGAACCCGGCCTTGCCACGCCACCAATTTCCCGTGCCCCCGGGAAAGCTTCCTCATTAAAAATATACTCATCCCCATCATCCTCCTCATCCTCCACCTCCTCTTCGCCCGGTACCTCGTCATGTACACTGCCCTGACCAGACAATCGCTGACTGTCATCAAGGCTTTCCTCTTCCTCTGGTGCAGACGCCTGATCCTTTATGTGCGTCAAACTTTGCATCAGCAGACGCATTAGGGGGATGCTCATGCTTATTATGGCGTTGTCTGCACTAACCAGCCGTGTGCATTCCTCAAAACACTGAAGGACTTGACACATGTCTTGAATCTTCGACCACTGCACACCTGACAACTCCATGTCTGCCATCCTACTGCCTGCCCGTGTATGTGTATCCTCCCACAAAAACATAACAGCCCGCCTCTGTTCGCACAGTCTCTGAAGCATGTGCAGTGTTGAGTTCCACCTTGTTGCAACGTCTATGATTAGGCGATGCTGGGGAAGGTTCAAAGAACGCTGATAGGTCTGCATACGGCTGGAGTGTACAGGCGAACGGCGGATATGTGCGCAAAGTCCACGCACTTTGAGGAGCAGGTCGGATAACCCCGGATAACTTTTCAGGAAGCACTGCACCACCAGGTTTAAGGTGTGAGCCAGGCAAGGAATGTGTTTCAGTTGGGAAAGGGAGATGGCAGCCATGAAATTCCTTCCGTTATCACTCACTACCTTGCCTGCCTCAAGATCTACAGTGCCCAGCCACGACTGCGTTTCTTGCTGCAAGAACTCGGACAGAACTTCCGCGGTGTGTCTATTGTCGCCCAAACACTTCATAGCCAATACAGCCTGCTGACGTATGCCAGTAGCTGCCCCATAATGGGAGACCTGGTGTGCAACAGTGGCAGGTGCGGATGGAGTGTTTGTGCGACTGCGGTCTGTGGACGAGCTCTTGCTTCTGCAGGAGGACGAGGAGGAGGAGGAGGAGGAGGGGGTGCGAACGGCTACAGACAACTGTTTACTAGACCGTGGGCTAGGCAGAACTGTCCCAAACTTGCTGTCCCCTGTGGACCCTGAATCCACCACATTTACCCAGTGTGCCGTGATGGACACGTAACGTCCCTGGCCATGCCTACTGGTCCATGCATCTGTTGTCAGGTGCACCTTTGTGCTCACAGATTGCCTGAGTGCATGGACGATGCGCTCTTTAACATGCTGGTGGAGGGCTGGGATGGCTTTTCTGGAAAAAAAGTGTCGACTGGGTAGCTCGTAGCGTGGTACAGCGTAGTCCATCAGGTCTTTGAAAGCTTCGCTTTCAACTAACCGGTAGGGCATCATCTCTAACGAGATTAGTCTAGCTATGTGGGCGTTCAAACCCTGTGTACGCGGATGCGAGGCTAAGTACTTCCTTTTTCTAACCATAGTCTCATGTAGGGTGAGCTGGACTGGAGAGATGGAGATCGTGGAACTAGCGGGGGTGCCGGTGGACATGGCAGACTGAGAGACGGTGGGAGATGGTATTGTTGCCGCCGGTGCCCTAGATGCAGTGTTTCCTACTACGAAACTGGTGATTCCCTGACCCTGACTGCTTTGGCCTGGCAAAGATACCTGCACAGATACAGCAGGTGGTGCGCTAAATGGTGGTCCTACACTGCCGGAAGGGATGTTGCGTTGATGACTAGCTTCATTGGCCGAGGGTGCAACAACCTTAAGGGACGTTTGGTAGTTAGTCCAAGCTTTCAAATGCATGGTGGTTAAATGTCTATGCATGCAACTAGTATTGAGACTTTTCAGATTCTGACCTCTGCTTAAGGAAGTAGAACATTTTTGACAGATGACTTTGCGCTGATCAATTGGATGTTGTTTAAAAAAATGCCAGACTGCACTCTTTCTAGCATCGGATACCTTTTCAGGCATTGCAGACTGAGCTTTAACCGGATGGCCACGCTGTCCTCCACCAGGTTTTGGCTTTGCCACGCGTTTTGGGCAAGATACGGGCCCGGCAGATGGAACCTGTGGCGATGTTGATGCCTGCTGCGGCCCCTCCTCCTCCTCTGCTTCAGAACTGCTGCCGCCTGCACCCTGTTCCCCCAATGGCTGCCAATCGGGGTCAAGAACTGGGTCATCTAATAACTCTTCTTGTACCTCCTGCGCAACTTCGTCTGTGTCACCGTGTCGTTCGGTGGTATAGCGTTCGTGATGGGGCAACATAGTCTCATCAGGGTCTGATTCTTGATCAGCACCCTGCGAGGGCAATGTTGTGGTCTGAGTCAAAGGACCAGCATAGTAGTCTGGCTGTGGCTGTGCGTCAGTGCACTCCATGTCAGATTCAATTTGTAATGGGCATGGACTGTTAACTGCTTCACTTTCTAAGCCAGGGACGGTATGTGTAAAGAGCTCCATGGAGTAACCCGTTGTGTCGCCTGCTGCATTCTTCTCTGTTGTTGTTTTTGCTGAAGAGGACAAGGAAGTGACTTGTCCCTGACCGTGAACATCCACTAACGACGCGCTGCTTTTACTTTTACCAGTTTCACGAGAGGAGGCAAAAGAGCTAGAGGCTGAGTCAGCAAGATAAGCCAAAACTTGCTCTTGCTGCTCCGGCTTTAAAAGCGGTTTTCCTAATCCCAGAAAAGGGAGCGTTCGAGGCCTTGTGTAGCCGGACGACGAACCTGGCTCCACAGCTCCAGACTTAGGTGCAATATTTTTTTCCCCACGACCACCTGATGCTCCACCACTACCACTACCCTCATTACCAGCTGACAATGAACGCCCCCGGCCACGACCTCTTCCACTAGACTTCCTCATTGTTTTAAAAACGTAACCAAACTAACGTTATTTGTTGCAGTCACACAACTTACACGGTGAGCTATAACTTCAGTATGATTTAGCTACCCCTTTACAGGTTGGTGAGACCACCGCGAAAATCAGGCACAATGTTACACACTCTTTTTTTGGTGGCTGCAAATTAGAGAGATGCCCCACACGCAGGACTGTCACTGAAGCACAAATGTTAATATTAATGTCACACTATTATTTGTTTTTTATTTTTATTTTTTTCAGGAACACTTTAGAAACCCCCCCCAAAAAAAAAATTTGATTTTTGCAGGGAGAATTTAGAAAACAAATGTAACAAACTATATGCTTTCTATGGGCCACTGAGTGAGAGATGACGCACACAGGAATCAGGAGTGGCACACAAGCCCAGAGGCCAATATTTTTCTACCAATGATTGATGGAGTTATTTTCTCTGGTAGATTTTGGAACCCAAATCAAGGAAAAAAAATATAGGCTTTCTATGGACCACAATTGGAGAGAGAGAGAGAGAGAGAGAGAGAGAGATGGCACACCCAGGAGTCAAGACTGGCACACAAGCAGAAAGGCCAATATTAATCTCCCACTGTTTTTTTTTTTTTTTTTTTTTTTTCAGGGAGACTTTAGAAAAAAAAAAAATAAAAAAAATATGATTTTATCAGGAAGAATTTAGAAACCAAATAAAATAAAATGATTTTTTCAGGGAGAATTTAGAAAACAAATAAAACCAAAAATAGGCGTTCTATGGCCCACTGACTGAGAGATGACGCACACAGGAATCAGGAGTGGCACACAAGCCCAGAGGCCAATATTTTTCTACCAATGATTGATGGAGTTATTTTCTCTGGTAGATTTTGGAACCCAAATCAAGGAAAAAAAATATAGGCTTTCTATGGACCACAATTGGAGAGAGAGAGAGAGAGAGAGAGAGAGAGAGATGGCACACCCAGGAGTCAAGACTGGCACACAAGCAGAAAGGCCAATATTAATCTCCCACTGTTTTTTTTTTTTTTTTTTTTTTTTCAGGGAGACTTTAGAAAAAAAAATAATAAAAAAAATATGATTTTATCAGGAAGAATTTAGAAACCAAATAAAATAAAATGATTTTTTCAGGGAGAATTTAGAAAACAAATAAAACCAAAAATAGGCGTTCTATGGCCCACTGACTAAGAGAGAGAGAGAGAGATGGAACGCTTAGTACTGGCACACAAGCCCAAAGGGCAATATTAATCTCCCTTTTTTTTTCCAGGGAGAATTTCTAAAACCCCCCCAAAAAAAAAAATAGGCTTTCTATGGCCCACTATTTGTGAGAGAGATGGGACGCTCAGGACTGGCACAGATGGCACACTCAGGACTGGCACAGAAGCCCAGAGGCCAATATTAATCTCCCTTTTTTTCTGGGAGAATTTATAAAACCAAAAAAATATTTAAATAGGCTTTCTATGTCCCACTATTTGTGAGAGAGATGGCACGCTCAGGACTGGCACAGATGGCACGCTCACAACTGGCACACAAGCCCAGAGGCCAATATTAATCTCCCTTTTTTCAGGGAAAATTTATAAAACCAAAAAAAAAATTAAATAGGCTTTCTATGGCCCACTATTTGTGAGAGAGATGGCACGCTCAGGACTGGCACAGATGGCACGCTCACAACTGGCACACAAGCCCAGAGGCCAATATTAATCTCCCTTTTTTCAGGGAAAATTTATAAAACCAAAAAAAAAATTAAATAGGCTTTCTATGGCCCACTATTTGTGAGAGAGATGGGACGCTCAGGACTGGCACAGATGGCACGCTCAGGACTGGCACAGAAGCCCAGAGGCCAATATTAATCTCCCTTTTTTTCTGGGAGAATTTATAAAACCAAAAAAATATTTAAATAGGCTTTCTATGGCCCACTATTTGTGAGAGAGATGGCACGCTCAGGACTGGCACAGATGGCACGCTCACAACTGGCACACAAGCCCAGAGGCCAATATTAATCTCCCTTTTTTCAGGGAAAATTTATAAAACCAAAAAAAAAATTAAATAGGCTTTCTATGGCCCACTATTTGTGAGAGAGATGGCACGCTCAGGACTGGCACAGATGGCACGCTCACAACTGGCACACAAGCCCAGAGGCCAATATTAATCTCCCTTTTTTCAGGGAAAATTTATAAAACCAAAAAAAAAATTAAATAGGCTTTCTATGGCCCACTATTTGTGAGAGAGATGGGACGCTCAGGACTGGCACAGATGGCACGCTCAGGACTGGCACAGAAGCCCAGAGGCCAATATTAATCTCCCTTTTTTTCTGGGAGAATTTATAAAACCAAAAAAATATTTAAATAGGCTTTCTATGGCCCACTATTTGTGAGAGAGATGGCACGCTCAGGACTGGCACAGATGGCACGCTCACAACTGGCACACAAGCCCAGAGGCCAATATTAATCTCCCTTTTTTCAGGGAAAATTTATAAAACCAAAAAAAAAATTAAATAGGCTTTCTATGGCCCACTATTTGTGAGAGAGATGGCACGCTCAGGACTGGCACAGATGGCACGCTCACAACTGGCACACAAGCCCAGAGGCCAATATTAATCTCCCTTTTTTCAGGGAAAATTTATAAAACCAAAAAAAAAATTAAATAGGCTTTCTATGGCCCACTATTTGTGAGAGAGATGGGACGCTCAGGACTGGCACAGATGGCACGCTCAGGACTGGCACAGAAGCCCAGAGGCCAATATTAATCTCCCTTTTTTTCTGGGAGAATTTATAAAACCAAAAAAATATTTAAATAGGCTTTCTATGGCCCACTATTTGTGAGAGAGATGGCACGCTCAGGACTGGCACAGATGGCACGCTCACAACTGGCACACAAGCCCAGAGGCCAATATTAATCTCCCTTTTTTCAGGGAAAATTTATAAAACCAAAAAAAAAATTAAATAGGCTTTCTATGGCCCACTATTTGTGAGAGAGATGGGACGCTCAGGACTGGCACAGATGGCACGCTCAGGACTGGCACAGAAGCCCAGAGGCCAATATTAATCTCCCTTTTTTTCTGGGAGAATTTATAAAACCAAAAAAATATTTAAATAGGCTTTCTATGGCCCACTATTTGTGAGAGAGATGGCACGCTCAGGACTGGCACAGATGGCACGCTCACAACTGGCACACAAGCCCAGAGGCCAATATTAATCTCCCTTTTTTCAGGGAAAATTTATAAAACCAAAAAAAAAATTAAATAGGCTTTCTATGGCCCACTATTTGTGAGAGAGATGGCACGCTCAGGACTGGCACAGATGGCACGCTCACAACTGGCACACAAGCCCAGAGGCCAATATTAATCTCCCTTTTTTCAGGGAAAATTTATAAAACCAAAAAAAAAATTAAATAGGCTTTCTATGGCCCACTATTTGTGAGAGAGATGGGACGCTCAGGACTGGCACAGATGGCACGCTCAGGACTGGCACAGAAGCCCAGAGGCCAATATTAATCTCCCTTTTTTTCAGGGAGAATTTATAAAACCCAAAAAAAAATAAAATAGGCTTTCTATGGCCCACTATTTGTGAGAGAGATGGCACACTCAGGACTGGCACACAAGCCCAAAGGCCAATATTAATCTCCCACTGTATTTTTATCAGGGAGAATTTATACACCCCACAAAAAAAAATACAGAAAAATGAAAAGGCTTTCTATGGCCCACTATGTGAGAGAGATGGCACACACAGGGATGGCACTCTAGCAGAAATGCCAAATTGCCAATCTTAATCTCCCACCAAAAAAAAAAAAAAAAAAAAAAACAGGGAATGTCCTACAATTACTATCTCCCTGCCTGCAGTAATCTCAGCCAGGTATGGCAGGCAGCTACTATCTCCCTGCCTGCAGTAATCTCAGCCAGGTATGGCAGGCAGCAATAAGGAGTGGACTGATGCACAAATGAAATAAAAAGTGTGGACAAACAAAAAAGATAGCTGTGCAGAAAGGAAGGAACAAGAGGATTTGTGCTTTGAAAAAAGCAGTTGGTTTGCACAGCGGCGTACACACAGCAATGCAGCTATCAGGGAGCCTTCTAGGGCAGCCCAATGAGCTACAGCGCTGAGGGGAAAAAAAAAAAAAAAAAACTTCCACTGTCCCTGCACACCGAGGGTGGTGTTGGACAGTGCAAATCGCTGCAGCACAAGCGGTTTTGTGGTTAATGGACCCTGCCTAACGCTATCCCTGCTTCTGACAAAGCGGCAGCAACCTCTCCCTAAGCTCAGATCAGCAGCAGTAAGATGGCGGTCGGCGGGAACGCCTCTTTATAGCCCCTGTGACGTTGCAGACAGCAAGCCAATCACTGCAATGCCCTTCTCTAAGATGGTGGGGACCAGGACCTATGTCATCACGCTGCCCACACTCTGCGTTTACCTTCATTGGCTGAGAAATGGCGCTTTTCGCGTCATTGAAACGCGACTTTGGCGCGAAAGTCGCGTACCGCATGGCCGACCCCGCACAGGGGTCGGATCGGGTTTCATGAAACCCCGACTTAGCCAAAAGTCGGCGACTTTTGAAAATGTTCGACCCGTTTCGCTCAACCCTATTCATAATATATAATACAGCAACCGGAAAAACGTGAGGTGATATCAGCTTCACTAGGGCCGGACGCAGCAACAGACACAGAGTTCAGCGGTACTCCTGGAGGGGGTAAGCCGATAAAAGGACTCGGGTTGCCTGTCGAACCAGGACCCGGAGGGGACAGATTGGGCCGGCAGCCAGTTCACATACAGCAGCAGGGCCACACAGAAACTGCGTACAATAAGAGGCGAAGACCCCGGCAGGGTCAAAGTAACTCAGAGTTCCCATACAGACTCCGGTGACAGGACTGGTTGTAAATCCCTTTATGTTGAAGTAAACTGGTTAAACGTTTCAGTGCCTCAGACTTTCATTTGGACAATAGCTACCTATCCAGGATCAGGATCATCACTGCTGAGAGAACCTGCTGCTGATCAAGTAAGTGCCTGTTCCCTCATGATACCCCTTACACTGTGCATTGCCTGAGGCCACAGCACCGGGTCAAGCCACCCGTGACATCTCCCTCAAGAGACAGACCCCATTGGTCCGGTGCTGGGTACCCCGGTCTCCTGGGCGTTACAATTGGCGTCACGAACAGGATCCAGCCAGCCCTTATACCGGGTATTGTGTGCCATGATTGGAGCCCAAAACTGTGAAAACTTGGATGAAAAATCTTGAAAATTGACTTTATTAAAGAAAATTCCATTTCCCATTAAAAATTATTGAAAGTGACTTTTCCCCATTGGTTATAATGGAGTAAAGATGGCCGCCATCACCTCATAACCGTTAGGCACGAGACTGTTAATTGAGCTACGCCATTACCTGAGCCCAGTCTGACTGAAAAACTTCAGAATCCGCCATTACAGAGCGCGTGGCGGGCGGGAGTAGCAGGGGGCGTGTCATTGTGGGCGGCACCAAGCTGAGCGCTCTGACGTCAGAGCAAGGGGAAAACCAATCCTGTTGCACAGCGGAACGAATCTACACTATCCCGACAGAAGCGGAGGACCGAAAGGGTCCGGATTAACTAAGGGGGCACAGTATGTCGCAGCACGGAGACGCCACAGCACCCGGCGACGCTAATGCAGCTGAAAGACAGAGTGTCGATAGAGAGTCCGGTAGCGCAGCGGTGCAAGGAGTGGCGCCCATCATGCCGGTGCTGATGCCATATACCCCGGGTGGCCCGTGGCTTCCAATGTATGAAGGTGAGCCTAATACCCTTGACGATTTCAGAGAAAAGATGCTGGCCCATTTTGACATGTTCCCCGTGGGTGAAGTTCAGCGTGTTAGTCTCCTGATGATGCAGTTAAGTGGCCATGCTAAGCGAGAAGTCACAGCATGGGCAGCTGATCTGAAAGGCACTGTTGAACGCATATTTGCTGGATTAAAAACTACATTTGAAACCACTGCCGGCAGCAAAGCTAAAGTATGATTCTTTAATTGCAAACAAAAAGCTAATGAGGGCGTGAGAGACTATGCCTTAAACCTGCAGGAAGCCCTTAAATCACTTACACTGGCTGAACCCATTTTTAACACCGGAGCGGATAAACTGCTAAGAGATCAATTTATTGAGGGACTCTACACCCCTTCTCACCGGGGCATGTGAGTATGCTTGTTTTTAAGAACCCTGAATTGACATTTGCCCAATTAAAGGAGAGCGCTATACGTCTCCAGCTGGCAGAGGCACCTCGGGATCAGGATCCTGCGCAACCCATGGCAGAGGCACCTCAACAACAGGGAGTGCAAGTGACATCAGCTATGTCCGGGGCCATTGCTAAGCCCCTGGGGCCCAGTACTAATGAGGCTCTTCAACAAAAGCTTGACTCTTTAACTGATGTTGTTGCTTCAATGGCTAAAACCATGCAGGAGATGAGAGGACCCAAGATGGAGTTGGCAAACCGTAGAGAGGATGTTCCATGGATGAGACCCCGGAAATACCCGACATGGAAAGGACGACCCCGCGACCGCTATCAACCGGATGGACAACCCATTTGCCGCCGTTGCCAGCAGCCAGGCCACTTTGCACGAGATTGTGATTTAAACGGGAATCCCCTGGGAATGCAGGCCGCTTCACAGGAATGAACTTTCAAGGCCCAACACCATGGCACGACAGGTACATCGGAGGAAGACCCATTATCCCTATCGTGCTGGACGGAATTCCCCTCAACGCTTTGCTTGACACAGGTTCCCAGATTTCATCTATACCGTATATCCTTTATAAGAGGTACTGGGCTGATGCAGATATTGATAAAGGGCCCTCTGATGTTGAACTAGATATATGGGCTAGTAATGGTAAGTTGGTACCGAAACTAGGATTCAGGGAGATGACCATAAAGATTGGTAAAGTAGAATTGAAGAAACAGGGTATAATTGTTGTTGATGTTGACCGGCGGAACTGTGAACCAACTGTATTGATAGGAATGAATGTGTTAGAGAACTGCTTTGCCGAAGTTATTTCTGTCTTACAGCAAATTGCTGAAACTGCCCAATCCTGCCAGCAGAGAGTTCTCCAAAGGGAAATAAAAGTATTGATGTTAAGGCAACAGGTAGAAGTTGCAGGTGGAGAAATCGGCAGTGTGAGGGTAAGTGATCCAACGTCTATTGTAATCCCACCAAAAACAGAAATGCTGGTATGGTGTAGTGCAGCCATTGGTACTAAGGGACGAGATTATCAAGCCTTAATAGAACCAGTGTACACCGACAGCAGGCCCACTATACTCACAGCACGAGGGGTAGTCGAGGTACACCGGGGACGAGTGCCGGTACGACTTTTGAACTGTGGAGAGGAAGAGGTCACTTTGCCAAGGTATGCTACAGTAGCAATGCTATATGCTGTTGACAACAATGCCATCACAACCATTGAGCCCTTAGAACCAACCTGTCAGGTGGAAGTCAACGGCTCAGATGGAGAATTGGAGGATTGGTGCCAACAGCTACACGTGGGCATAAATTCAACACCTACCCATCAAAAACAAGGGGTGTATAGGCTAGTGACAGAATATGAACAAGTCTTCAGTAAACACCCATTGGACTTCGGACGGATAGAAGGGGTAGAACACACAATCCCCACCGGTGACCATCCCCCAATAAAAGAAAGATATAGACCCATACCGCCCGCTCACTATCAATGTGCAAAAGAAATGCTGAGGGAGATGAAACAGGCCGGGGTAATAAGAGACAGCTGTAGCCCCTGGGCGGCCCCTCTAGTGATTGTCAAAAAAAAGGACGGAACCATGAGAATGTGCGTAGACTACCGGCGGATTAATAACATCACCCATAAAGACGCCTACCCCTTGCCTAGGATAGAAGAGTCCTTGACTGCTTTGAAATCTGCTAATTATTTTTCCACCTTAGACTTAACAAGCGGGTATTGGCAAGTCCCTGCGGCTGAGAGAGATAAGGAAAAGACGGCATTCACCACACCAATGGGTCTATGTGAATTTAATCGCATGCCATTTGGACTCTGCAACGCATCCGGTACCTTCCAGCGGCTGATGGAATGCTGCCTCGGACACAAGAACTTCGAGACCGTCCTCCTGTACCTAGAGGATGTGATCGTCTACTCAAAGACTTACGAACAACACTTAAAAGACCTGGCAGAAGTGTTCGAAGCCTTATCCAGGTATGGCATGAAAATCAAGCCATCCAAATGTCACCTTCTCAAGCCAAAGGAACAGTACCTGGGACACATCATGAGTTCGGAGGGAGTAGCACCGGATCCCGAGAAAATAAGCGCCATAAGGGATTGGCCAAGACCTACCAACGCAAAAGAAGTGAGGCAATTCCTGGGATTGGTGGGTTACTGTCGCAGATTTATAAAAGGATTTACCAAGTTGGCAGCACCCTTGCAAGACGCCTTGGTAGGGCAGACGAAGAAACCTTCAAACCGAAACCCTCCTTTTCAGTGGAACGACGAAAGGGAAGACTCCTTTGAACAACTAAAGAAGGCACTAACCGGAGAAGAGGTTCTGGCATACCCAGATTACCATCAACCTTTCATCCTCTACACCGATGCCAGTAATGTGGGACTAGGAGCGGTGCTGTCACAAAAGCAAGAAGGTCGGGAGAAAGTCATCGCCTTTGCAAGTAGAAAGCTCCGGCCAACTGAAAGAAATTCAGAAAATTACAGCTCCTTCAAATTGGAACTACTGGCAGTAGTTTGGGCTGTGACTGAACGTTTCAAACACTATCTGGCCGCTGCAGAATTTATTGTCTATACTGACAACAATCCGTTGACCCATCTGGGCACAGCCAAATTAGGTGCGTTAGAACAGCGATGGATAGCCCGGATATCTAATTACAACTTCATAATCAAGTATCGAGCAGGTCGCAAGAATGGAAATGCCGATGCCCTATCCCGGATGCCACACTTGAGAGATGTAGAAGAAGAAACGGGGGAGCTTGAAGAAATTGAACTACCAGCCTTCCATCATCCCAAGGCAAAACATCATCAGTCAAGTACCTATCAGAAACAACAAGAGGTGAATTTTAATCCGTTAGCACACCATAGATGGGCTGACACCCAAGACAGCAATCCGGCTGTGAAGTTGGTGAAGGAACTGCTGACTGAGCAAAGTGCATATCCCGATGAGGATGCCCCAGAAGAGACGCATCAACTCTGGAAAGAGAGAGGCAAAATGTTCCTGTATCAAGGGAAGCTCTGTAGAAGGTACACCAATCCGAAAACACATGAATTGGTTTGGCAGATTATCGTGCCTAAACAAGTTGTGAAGATGGTCCTCGAAGCTTACCATAATGGTGCTGGTCACTTCGGTTGGAAAAAGTTAGAAGTACTTCTAAGAGAAAGATTTTATTGGGTCGGGATGAGAAAATCAATCGAACAGTGGTGCAGAAACTGTGGCCCGTGCAACCTCAGAAGAAACGATCAAAAGAACCAAAGAGCACCACTGCAGCCCATTATCACCAAACAACCACTTGAACTTGTAGCCATAGACCACGTGAAGTTGACACCAAGCCGGTCCGGCTATGTCTATGCCTTGACCATCGTGGACCATTATTCACGCTTCTTGGTAGTAGTACCCGTAAAAGATCTGACAGCAAAAACAGCAGCCAAAGCGTTCCAAACGTACTTTTGTAGACCTCATGGATATCCGGAACAGGTTCTCACCGACCAAGGTACAGCCTTTGAATCAGAGATCTTCAGAGAATTCTGTAATATGTATGGTTGCAAAAAGATCCGGACGACGGCCTATCATCCACAAACAAACGGCTTATGCGAGAAGATGAACCATATTGTAATAGACCTACTAAAGACTGTACCTGAGACAGAAAGAAATCAATGGCCAGAGAAATTGCCTGACTTGGTGGATCTGTATAATCATGTCCCGGTGAGCTCCACCAACTGCACCCCAGCTTACCTTATGCGTGCAAGACCCGGCCAATTACCAATCGATCTAGAAATGGGAATTCTGAAACCAGACGCAGAAGTTCAAGACTCCAATTGGGATATCATACGGCAAAAGCAGTATCGCCAAGTGCAAGAGAGTGTGGAAAGAAGCCTTCAGCAAACTAGAGAAAGACAAGAGCGAACTTTCAACCAGAATGCTCTAGCGACCCCATTAAGACCGGGTGACCAAGTGCTCAAGAGAAATCGTCGAACCAATAAACTAGACAATCAGTGGGAAGCCGTACCCTACACAGTTTTACCAAAAAGAATGGATAATCCTAAAATGTGTCTCATTAGCAAAAACGGAGGCTTAACATCTGTACTAGTGTCAAGAGACAATCTTAAATTATGTCCGGAAGCATTGAAAGAGCCAGAAGTTGTCCAGCCAGAACCAGAAGTTATTCAACCCATGCAGGTCCAACCAGTAAAGGAAAAAGAAGAGGAAATGTATCACACCTGTATAGGAGACTTTCCCAAAACCCTACTAAAATACCATGGTGCAGTCGTGGTTCCCATGGTGGCCTTTTACCCAACACCGAACCCAATACCAGAAATCCCAAGACAGGAAGAGGCTGACCCCGTACTACGGGAGGTTCCAGGTCAGGAAGAACAGATTCCTGATCAGAGTAATCCCATTCACGGTGGACTTGCCAACTCCATAGTCATGGAATTATCTTTAGCAGAGCGGGCAGATACTACATCCGCAGTAGACAGTAGTACAACACATGAAGAGACACCGCTACTACGTAGATCACAGCGTAGTACCCAGGATCAATTACCGGCCAGGTATGCGGATTACCAACTATAAAACTATAGTCATTGTTATCATTCTGCAACGTTTAAGCCCAGTGCCTACAGAGACTTGTCTGTATGAACTTCTTGCATATTCTTGAACTTGTTATCAACCCGGAGGCACTAAATCAAAGCTCCGGAAAGACTGCTTTTTGAACTTTGCTTTTTGCTCTTTTTGAACTTTCTTTAGACTTTATATTGACAACTCTGTTGGAAAAATGGTACTAAATTCCTGGACACAAAGTGCAGTGCCTTTCCTAGTACCTTCAAGGATAGAACTGTATTAATGGACGCTATTTGAAGTGACTTTTTACAGATCTCTATTTTTGTTTCCTTGAGTGGTTTTTGTAACTTTTCATTTTTAAGACTATGTACATATTAATTGTTATTTCAAAATGTTATCGTCCCACAGTCCCGGAGTACTGTTCTTAACTAAGGGGGAATGTGGCACCCCTAGGGGTATTTGCCACAAAAATAGTTACTGACACTAAATACAAGTACTAAGATAGCAAAACTGCACTACCACCTCCGGCCAGAAGGGGGAGCTCTAGAGACTCCCCTTGATCCATTCTGGTCTGAGAGAAGAACTGGCAGTTCTGCTAAGGAGCTGAAAGTGAGAGGTCATACAGCTGAATTTCTAACAGCCCTATGACGGTTTCCAGGCCCAAATCACCGGCCTGAGGAGAAAAGGGACAGAGAAAAAGGACATTGTGAGAACCGGGTAGCATTAATCATTACCCAGAACAGGCGCAAAGACGGATACCGGATCCGTGGCTGTATTAATTATATATAATACAGCAACCGGAAAAACGTGAGGTGATATCAGCTTCACTAGGGCCGGACGCAGCAACAGACACAGAGTTCAGCGGTACTCCTGGAGGGGGTAAGCCGATAAAAGGACTCGGGTTGCCTGTCGAACCAGGACCCGGAGGGGACAGATTGGGCCGGCAGCCAGTTCACATACAGCAGCAGGGCCACACAGAAACTGCGTACAATAAGAGGCGAAGACCCCGGCAGGGTCAAAGTAACTCAGAGTTCCCATACAGACTCCGGTGACAGGACTGGTTGTAAATCCCTTTATGTTGAAGTAAACTGGTTAAACGTTTCAGTGCCTCAGACTTTCATTTGGACAATAGCTACCTATCCAGGATCAGGATCATCACTGCTGAGAGAACCTGCTGCTGATCAAGTAAGTGCCTGCTCCCTCATGATACCCCTTACACTGTGCATTGCCTGAGGCCACAGCACCGGGTCAAGCCACCCGTGACATCTCCCTCAAGAGACAGACCCCATTGGTCCGGTGCTGGGTACCCCGGTCTCCTGGGCGTTACATACAGGTCCTTCTCAAAAAGTTAGCATATAGTGTTAAATTTCATTATTTACCATAATGTAATGATTACAATTAAACTTTCATATATTATAGATTCATTATCCACCAACTGAAATTTGTCAGGTCTTTTATTGTTTTAATACTGATGATTTTGGCATACAACTCCTGATAACCCAAAAAACCTGTCTCAATAAATTAGCATATCAAGAAAAGGTTCTCTAAACGACCTATTACCCTAATCTTCTGAATCAACTAATTAACTCTAAACACATGCAAAAGATACCTGAGGCTTTTATAAACTCCCTGCCTGGTTCATTACTCAAAACCCCCATCATGGGTAAGACTAGCGACCTGACAGATGTCAAGAAGGCCATCATTGACACCCTCAAGCAAGAGGGTAAGACCCAGAAAGAAATTTCTCAACAAATAGGCTGTTCCCAGAGTGCTGTATCAAGGCACCTCAATGGTAAGTCTGTTGGAAGGAAACAATGTGGCAGAAAACGCTGTACAACGAGAAGAGGAGACCAGACCCTGAGGAAGATTGTGGAGAAGGACCGATTCCAGACCTTGGGGAACCTGAGGAAGCAGTGGACTGAGTCTGGTGTGGAAACATCCAGAGCCACCGTGCACAGGCGTGTGCAGGAAATGGGCTACAGGTGCCGCATTCCCCAGGTAATGCCACTTTTGAACCATAAACAGCGGCAGAGGCGCCTGACCTGGGCTACAGAGAAGCAGCACTGGACTGTTGCTAAGTGGTCCCAAGTACTTTTTTCTGATGAAAGCAAATTTTGCATGTCATTCGGAAATCAAGGTGCCAGAGTCTGGAGGAAGACTGGGGAGAAGGAAATGCCAAAATGCCTGAAGTCCAGTGTCAAGTACCCACAGTCAGTGATGGTGTGGGGTGCCATGTCAGCTGCTGGTGTTGGTCCACTGTGTTTCATCAAGGGCAGGGTCAATGCAGCTAGCTATCAGGAGATTTTGGAGCACTTCATGCTTCCATCGGCTGAAATGCTTTATGGAGATGAAGATTTCATTTTTCAGCACGACCTGGCACCTGCTCACAGTGCCAAAACCACTGGTAAATGGTTTACTGACCATGGTATTACTGTGCTCAATTGGCCTGCCAACTCTCCTGACCTGAACCCCATAGAGAATCTGTGGGATATTGTGAAGAGAAAGTTGAGAGACGCAAGACCCAACACTCTGGATGAGCTTAAGGCCGCTATTGAAGCATCCTGGGCCTCCATAACATCTCAGCAGTGTCACAGGCTGATTGCCTCCATGCCACGCCGCATTGAAGCAGTCATTTCTGCCAAAGGATTCCCGACCAAGTATTGAGTGCATAACTGAACATTATTATTTGTTGGTTTTTTTGTTTGTTATTAAAAAACACTTTTATTTGATTGGATGGGTGAAATATGCTAATTAATTGAGACAGGTTTTTTGGGTTATCAGGAGTTGTATGCCAAAATCATCAGTATTAAAACAATAAAAGACCTGACAAATTTCAGTTGGTGGATAATGAATCTATAATATATGAAAGTTTAATTGTAATCATTACATTATGGTAAATAATGAAATTTAACACTATATGCTAATTTTTTGAGAAGGACCTGTATATATGAGATAGCCAAGATGATTGTCTAGAAAATGATGGTAGTCTCATGTTTGAGGCTATAGTAGATGGTGAAGCAAAGGAGCCAGTGGGCTCTTGAAGAAAAAGTTACGGCAAAAAAGGTGTTTCCACTCACAATTGGGTTTCTTTAAACATTTTACACCATTTGCCTCCTATATCCACTGCATTACTCTCTCTAGTGCCGGCTGCAGAATGAGTTAACAGATTAGGATACATTATTTTTTTATTGGATGTGGTGAAGACCAACTTTTGTGACACTTACTATTATATACAGTAGGTATGACAGGTTCTCCTCCTGATCCTTCTCACAGGCTGCTCACCAGACCATTACATGGCTGCTGGTCGAGAAGCATGTGACCAGACCAGTCAGCAAAAATATGTGCCCAGACCAAAATAAAAATAATCATCCAAGTTTCATCCAGAATACGGAATTTTTTTGTTATTTGCCATCCGTATGCAATGAGCGTGCAATCCATTTTTTGTACAGCAGCAGGTATTAAAAAATTTACAAAACTAAACACAGATTCCTATACTGAGTATTGCAACGTATTCATAAAAATTGGATGCTATACTGTGGCTCATGGGACTTATGGAAGAAGTGTGCAGATTTGGTCTATTAAATAAATGCTCATCTCCAATGCTCAATTGACTAACTTTGGTCTGAGAGCTGTAGTGTGAGTTCCCATAGCTAGAGTACACCTTGTCATGCTAGTTGGCCGCCGCTAAATTGGCAAATATTTGTGCTAAGTAGCTCAGTCTTGTACATATAGTCTATATAGCAGTAAAGCAGTTCAAAATTCATATTTCGCATGCACTTATTACACATTGTGCTGCTCCACTTGTTTAATTATTCGTAAAGTTGCAGCCGCTTTCACCTGTTCACATTAAACTGGTTTTGCCAGGAGCTGCTGGTCATTTTTTTGTTTGTTTTTTTTTGGAGATACACAGGAAAAAAAGAAAGCACCGTATCTGTGGTAGGTAGCACCGTGACTTAAGGTGGGCTTTATGACTTTCGGCATTCAAAGGGCACCAATGGGTAAATAATAATATTTACATAAATACCCTGTTTTCACAGGCAGACCACTCTCAATGATGTACACTATATGATCTGTAATACATCGTTCATAGGCTGGGGAAGATGGGACAATTCACAGTTTTAAGCCGCACTACTGAAATGAAAATTCTTGGTCCAAAGTTAGATAATGTGGATTTTATTCCGCGATACATTTTGATGCCAGACTTCATACCTTCTGTGGGTGTTTTTCAGTTATCCATGGTACCCATTTCACTCTCCTTGAGCCCCCCCATTTCTTTGTGCACTGTACAGTTCGTTGTTATACTTACCAAAGACATAAGTCAAAATGCGTCGTGGAATAAAAACTGCCTAATATAACTTTGGATCCAGGACCTTTATTTCGGTATTGCAGCCCAAAATGGTGAATTGTCTCATCTTGACAAGCATCCTGGTGGTTTTCATCCCCCATCCAAGTGGGAGCAAGAACCACTTTCTCATTTTTACAGGAATTGTGCCTGCACAAATCGCTCAGTTAAGCATATAGCTGGATTTATATCGTCTTCTTAAAGGGACCATCACCCTATGGCCTGATGAACTATGTTCCTTATCAGTCATAGGCTGATACCTATACAGGATGATTAGTGTTGAGCATTCCGATACTGCAAGTATCGGGTATCGGCCGATACTTGCTGTATCGGAATTCCGATACCGAGTTCCGAAATTTTTGTGATATCGGAAATCGGTATCGGAGTGTGCGGTGCATGTGGTTCCAAGGGTCTGAAGGAGATAAAACTCTCCTTCAGGCCCTGGGATCCATATTAATGTAACAAATAAAGAATAAAAATAAAAAATATGGCTATACTCACCCCTCCGAAGGACCCTGGCTGTGACCGCTGCAAGCGTCCGCCTCTGTTCCTGAGAATTGCAGAGAGTGAAGGACCTTCGATGACGTCGCGGTCAGGTGAGCGGTCACGTGAGCGGTCAGGTGACCGGTCATCTGACCGCGACGTCATCGAAGGTCCTTCAGTCGCTGCATTCTCAGGAACGGAGGCGGACGCTTGCAGCGGTCACAGCCAGGGTCCTTCGGAGGGGTGAGTATAGCCATATTTTTTATTTTTATTCTTTATTTTTTACATTAATATGGATCCCAGGGCCTGAAGGAGAGTTTCCTCTCCTTCAGACCCTGGGAACCATCGAGGATACATTCCGATATTTGTGTCCCATTGACTTGTATTGGTATCGGAACTCGGTATCGGCGAGATCCAATATTTTGTCGGTATCGGCCGATACCATCCGATACCGATACTTTCAAATATCGGAAAGTATCGCTCAACACTAAGGATGATACACTTCCGAAAACGTTGATCTTTTATGCAGCTCAAAAGATAATTTCACCCGACGAACGAGCATTTTGCTCATCCGTTGGGTAATCATCTGCCTGTTCACACGGCAAGAATATTGTATAATGAGCCGTACTAGGAATGGTACTTCACAACTATCTAACAGTGAAAATGGACTTTTAGCTTCCAAATGATAGGAAAATACAAACAGCAGTGAAGATCAGTAGCGCAGAAGGTGGGATGACAGTATGCGGTGGGCTCACGTGGTACTGTAGCCACTGTACTTAGGTCAATATTACTATTTAGGACTTTGAGTCCATAATTCGTGTCCCATATCTTCACCTCGTACATTGAACACAGACCTTGAATATTAAACATCTTTCTATATGAATGAGAAACAGACAAGAAGCAAAGAAAGCAAGAATACAGCACGAGGTGAGAAAACAACGGTCTAATCTCAGATAATGCACAAGGACGCAGGTTATTACAACAATATTACAAGTATTTGCTTAGTGCCTAGGATCCGGCGGCTCGTTATTAGCACCGATTCCCTCGTGAGCAAACAGTAATAATCTTTCCAGTAATGAAGATAAGTAGTGACATGAGGGATGAGAATGCTCCATGACACCCTTCTCGGATTTGGGTAGGTGTCTGCTGTTGCTAGGTTACTTTGGACAGGTATACTTCCAATAAGGAGGAAGAAGATTGTATCCTTATGTGAACTCCTCAGCACAAAAATTAGATTATGTCTGCGCTGAGTACCTCATAAAGCTGCCTCAGTTGGTTTTGATTAAAAGTAATTTTATATATTATACCGCCATACGTTTTTTTTCTTTAAGTGACTTTTAAAGAAGTTTTGTGGCCAATTAAGGAAAGGCTCATGATGCTTTTAATACAGATCATAAACCAAAAACAGTAGAACAATCAGCACAAATCAAGACCTGGGAACATTCTCTTCCATCGCTTTGCATGACAAGGGTCTTAACAAGGTGAAATTGAGAACGACTGATCTATGAGCAGAAAATGCTTGACGTGTTTATGAAATGAATAAAGGTCTAATCTATTAGTTAAAGAAAAATAGTATTTGAAGTGCCTTAAGGGCTACGCTCACCATTGTATCTTTTTTTGTCCATTGAATCTAGACTAAAAACTAGGGACTTTATAGAAAGTTTTCATCAAAGGGGCTTACCTACAATTAAATATTCAATTTTTTCTGCTACATTCTTCTCGGTGGGTCGTAGCTAGGAAGGATGTCTGACTACTAGATGTCCTGGTGTCCTGTTGACCTATTTGGGCTGGGGTTGGACTTATCCCAAAAGTAATCCCTATATTCTTGAATCTATAACTAGGGATGAACGGACCCGTGAAAGTTCAGGTTCTGGAACCCAACTCGAACTTTATTCCAAAGTTTGTTTTGGGTATCAGGACTGCACACTGTTAGGGCTAGCAGAACACACCAAATAATAAGACAGATGGTATAAGGTGCGTTCGCAACCCGGAGTCCACCGTGCAGAGATGGAACCTGCTGCCAAGTGATGACGGACTATATGGCGGTACAATATGAATACACACACGGGTTAACCTCACCCTGTGTGAAGGAAGCGAACCCTGTTGCATCACAGGACCGCGGTACCGCACCAAAAGCGCAAGCAAGGAGTCTTAGAACTCAATCCCAAGACACAGGATTTGAGTACTGTGATGCAGTGACCCCTGTAACAGGTAGGGGGCGCTGCATGGTCTCCCCAGTATACGCATGGAGGCGTATTGAGGCCATAGGAATGCATGGCAATTGCATGCATGGATGTGATGATGTGAAAAAGTCCGGAATTGTGGTGAATGGCCGATATGTGTGTCGCAGAGGAGGAGACTCTGCGCTGCCAGCCTAAAGCGATATGGTGTTCTGGGACCTATAGTCCCACAAGTGTTTGGTATGCTTATCATGGGAGGTTTGGCAGGGCTAGTTATGTGAGATGGGCGGGACAAACTAGCCACACACCCACACTCCCATCCAGGGGAGTGGTTCAAGGTATATGATATGACCAGGGTGTGGGTCACATGGTCCTGTGTATGTTCATGTGTTGGAAGACCTGGGAGTAGGCTTCCTGGAACATGCTGGTGTTGGGAGGTCTTGGGAGTAGGACCGGATCCCTGAGCAACGCACAGTGACACTGAGCTGGCCACCTGTGTGATCCTGAGTAACCTGGGTGTTGGGAGGTCCTGGGAGTAGGACCGATCCCTGAACAGCACGAGGTGAGGACAGGGATCTGCAGAGCCAGTGACAGCTACTGTGTGGGGAAGCTACAGTCCTTCGGTGGGTCTGGACTGACTAATGTGTGCAGCCTTCCCAAGAGAGAGGACTGACAAGGAGTCAGCAGGTGGGGCAGGAGCACCCAGAAGGTACCATAGTCTGTTGGTGCTAATTGTTTTCTAAGAACTGTGTGGTAACCCACGGCAACTGGTCAGAGGAGGACCAGCGTGATTAGTTGCTGCAACCTGTTAATGTGAAGATTGATGCAAAGACTGTTTGCTTATTGTTCGTATTTCTGTGGTTTATGATGCCATAATAAACCATGTAGACTGTTTTGTTTGGAAAAAACTGTGCCCGTGTACGTTAATCCCGTGCCAAGCGAGTGTCCCCCAATACACTCTGTGAGAGCAATCTTACAGTACATATAGACCTCATGCGCTCGACACCGCTACTGAGGTGTCAGAGTGACTGAAATAATTATAATAAAGAAGCACGAGAGTGCATGCAGTGCCGCACTGGTGAACGCCACTAACCACCCAGGCTTGGGTCAGGAAAGCGCTGTGAAAGCGCACGGCGCCGCACTGGCGGTCACAGCAGTTGGAGGCTGCAATGTCTGTAACGTGCTGATGGTTAAGTCGGGCGCTAGGTAGCAATCATCCACCTTCCACGAGCAGTCATACAATAGGGAGGGGATTTTAAAGAACGACTTTCATCCATCGACATACATCCATCAACACACACACATTATCAAGACTATACTAGCGCATGGCCGTGCGGCCATGTGAGCCTTAAATAGTTGCAGCACGTTTAGGACCTTCAGAGAAGGACCAATGGAGTTGCTGCAGTACCTGAGCATGTGACCCCAGATCTCCACTGAGAGATCTTGCCCTGGGCATGCTCAGAGTGCAAAACAGGACTTAGTCCTAGCACCCACAAGGACCTTCCAAGAAAGACCAATGAGCTAGCTGCAGTATCTGATCATGTGACCCTCGATCTCCACTGAGAGATCTCACTCTGGGCATGCTCAGAACGTGAAAAGCAGGACTTAGTCCCAAAAGCGTCTGCTCGCCGCTGCCCAGCACTGACTACAATGGCAGAAGCAGGAAATGCAGCAGTAACTCTATTAACAGAGTGAGACTGAGCAAGACGCTGGGAACGACGTTTCTGCTGAGCAGACTCCACTGCGGCTGGAGAAGAATGGGAGACCACAGCGGAGATGGTTCGAGATTTCCCCTGTGCAGAAGTGGAAACTTGACACCTAACACACATGAATATGAAGCAGAACCCAAACCCCATTGAAAATAGTGGGGACTCGGACATTTCAGCTATAAAATTCTCTCTGTCTCTGCAATGATCTTCCTCAGAACTCTAAACATTGCAACGGACCTCCAGGAGAAGGCCGTGTTCGATGTTTAGCAACTGACACACACTGTCTGGTACGAACACCAAACTTTTAAGTTTGGGTTCGCTAAGGTATTTAGACTTTGAAAAAATTGCAAATTTTTTTGGCGCAGTGTGAAAAAGCAAATATTTTGCACCTCTTGTTGATTTCGCGTCAGTCCAGGTCAGCTCCACCAATATGAGCGTTATGGCACATGTTGGCTCCTGCCTGCTGTATTTAATCAAAAGATATTCCATTTTAGTGGCATAACTTACACAAGAAATGTAACTCCGCTTCTTGACTACAGTAACATTTCTGTCTGGTCAAGGTGCATCAAATTCATTATGTGGCGTGTACCTCCTAATGAATTTTGCAAATTTTACCCCATCAAGATCCTTCATTAATCATTTATCGTTTGCATTTTTTATTTTCCTTTTGCTTTCGGCATTCATTGCCATTGCCATGCTACTAAATTGCTATGTTACTAAAAACAGTAAAAAGACCATTTTTGACTGCGCTAAATTCTTCTCAGTGGTGCATGTGGTTCTAGAGTTTTGTGCAAAGTCAAAAATGGTCTTTTTTTCTGTCTTTAGCAGCTTTTGTAAGCTTTAGCATAAAAAATTGCAAAATGATGCAAACATTATGCAAAATTAACTGCCATACTCAAAAATACTCCAGGAAGAGACTGGAGTACAGGTGCGCCAGACATCTGGAAATCACACAACTCCACCTACAGATAAAATAGACTTTAAAAAAGTGCAAACTTCAAGTAGAAATAGGCAAAAATTAAAAACAAGGAAAAAATGTCAAAATTTAGACAATTTCTTTTTCGAAATATCATAATGAATCAGGGCCTACGACTAGTGTTAATAAATCGGCCTCAATATGTCTCATCATGTTTCGCCTTTTGGGAGTTCTTTTATACTACCTCTTATTGAAAACGCCGTCCTGGGGCTTTACTATTTCAGTAATGGATTTACTTCAAGTGAGACATATTTATTTCTTAGTTTTTACTTTGTCCTCTATCCTATGTGGACTCACTGTGAGGTTTCATGTATTTATCCACTGCTTGCTTATATTAAGACATTGTGAGGGTTTGTATATTCTTCTTATTTATTTTTACCAGAATTCTGCAAAAAAAGAAAAGTTCCCCAGGAAAATGGGGCTGTAAAAAATACCAAAAGCAATGGTACCCTCCTAGCTGCCTGCCGGTTGGATGCTGACTTGGGAAGAGGAGCCATCGCTGTTCCACCAGCTGCAGGACCACCGCAACTAGCGATTGGCTGCAGCTGTCAGGTGTTTTTCTGATAACATGCTGCTCAATTCTTCTGACCCCTGCAGCTAATCACAGTTTGCAGCAGTATTGCTGCTGGTGATGTCTTCCTTTCCTGTGCCAGTGCAGACCCAGAAGCGGCTTATGCTGGACCCCGGTGGGTGAGTAGATGAGTATCACTTTTGTTATTTCTTTAGAGATCCAAGCCCCCAAGGAACTTTACATTCTGTATGTAGACCCATTTAAAGCCCTTTTAGATAAGTCAATAATGCAAAACTGTCTTTTGTATAGGGAGAACAATGTTTATGTTGATAAACAGTGTAAATAGTGGATGTGCTGCAGATAACTTGAACATACAATAAGGACCGATTAATTGTTTTACCTATTGTTCTGTCCTGTGTTACCAGGCCTGTAAATAAGAGCCGAACGGCTTGATTATAGTCAAAGGGCGCTAGGTCCTGGCTTACAAAACAAAAAGGATTCCAGTTCACTGATCTTTCAATGTTATCCTAGTAACGGGGTCACAAACCTGTGCATAAATGACATAGTTCCCAGCTTATTGGTGAACAGTGTCAATGGGCCATTATAACCTGCTCCCCGGGCTATCCAGCATCAAATCAATTACTTTCCTCTATGGATTCACTTTCTCAAACACAGGAACCTAATCGTCTCTATGAGGTCATGCAAAACATGACAACTTGTGCTTAATGCTCCTGTGTAAATATGTTGTTGTTACATACTTGTTAAAGCGCCCCTTTCTTTGATTTTTTTCTTTCAGAACGTCTACATAATGTGTCCAATGACAGTGTTATGTAAGCAGGAGATCAACTGCAATGCACAGAATGCACAAGGAGTGAACAGTCAATGAACAATTTATTTCCTTGAGATTTAGCGGGAATTCACAGTAGTCAGGGAACAGTTAATAATATGAAACAGCAGTAAATATACAAAGAATTTTTTAATACAATTTGAATAACGGAAAAGTCTTTCAGGGATTATACTTGTGTCCTTCTTACAAGGGTGGTAGACCCAATTCTGAGGGGGGTAAAACTTTTGCTCTTCCTTCAATTTTTGGCCCTAGCTTGGGTCACCGGCTTTTCCCACTAGGCCTCAAGTCCTTTTAACAAAGTCTATCAAGGAACTTTAAGCTTCCTGTGTACCAACCGACTCCCAGCCTGTTGTCCCTTTTGTCCTATCACATGCCCACCACTGTACTGTGTGTTTTTGCTGAAAGTGATGGCATGGCTCACTCATGTCGTCCTTCTGTAACCGCAGGCATCCTCCTCTGGCCGACATCTCCTAGCGGATCATAGAATGATTGAAGGGTAAAATTGGAATGCACCTCCAAGGTCACCTGGTCCAACCCCCTGCTCAATGCAGGATTCACTAAATCATCCCAGACAGATGTCTGTACAGCCTCAGTTTGATGACTTCCATTGAAGGACAATTTACCACCTCTGTTGGCAGCCTGTTCCACTCATTGATCTCCTTCACTGTCAAAATGTTTTTTTCTAATATCTAATCTGTATCATATCACTTACAGTTTCATACCATTGCTTCTAGTCTTTCTTTGTGAAAATTAGAATAACACTGATCCCTCAACAGTGTGACAGCCCTTGAGATATTTTAAGACAGGTATTAAGTTTCCTCTCAGTCTTCTCTTTGGAAGCTAAACTTTCCAAAATCCTCTAATGATTCCTCATAGGACATTGTTTGCACACAGTTCAAAATACTGGTCGCTCTTCTCTTGCTCCAATTTGTTCATGTATATTATAAAATGTGGTCCCCAGAACTGGTAGTAAGCTCTCCAAGTAAGCTCTGAAAAAAGACGATCTTTGGTGCTTGACAGATAGCGGGGGTCTCCTAGGACTGAGAAAGAGAGGATGATCGGTCCCAGCTCTCAATTGACTTTCCAAGGCTTTGTGTCTTGACTGGCATTGCATAAAGGTTCTGATCTTGACTCGAACAGTCTGGGCTCTGGGTCTTGACCGGCGCAGATCGGTTTTCTGGTCTTGACTAGTGTAGTCAGGTCTTGGGATTTTGCTGGGCATCATCCGGGCCCAGTTTGATGGTAACGAGCAGATCACTGGCATGCGTTCTCCGCTAAGGCCAGTCGCACAGGCTTCAGCATCGTCTCTGGCCCATGTCCACATCAGCCCTCTTCTTGGCACCAAATCCTGCAGCTGTTTAGGGTGCAGGACTTTTATATCTAAGAACTCTGTCTTCCAAGGCACCTGACTGGAACTCGCACTTGAACTTGCTCCCCCTGCAACTCATATGGTGTTGGTTGGTTCCGCATGGTTTCATCCAGCCAGCAGATGACAGTCCTTTCTCACTAATGTCACATTTATTTATTTATTTATTTTACTCTTTTATATAGAGCCATTAATTCCACAGCGCTTTACAGACATTATTGGTACTGTCCTTGATGGGGCTCATAATCTAAATTCCCTATCATAGTAACATAGAAACATAGTTTTTAAGGTTGAAGGAAGACTTTGAGTCAATCTAGTTCAACCCATAGCCTAACCTAACATGCCCTAACATGTTGATCCAGAGGAATGCAAAAAAAAACCCATGTGACACACAGTAAGTTCCACATTTGGGAAAAAATTTCTTCCCGACTCCACATACAGTACGGCAATCAGACTAGTTCCCTGGATTAACACCCTATCAAGGAATCTAGTATATATAACCTGTAACATTATACTTATCCAGAAAGGTATCCAATCCCCTCTTAAATTTTAGTAATGAATCACTCATTACAACATCATACGGCAGATAGTTCCATAGTCTCACTGCTCTTACAGTAAAGATTCCGCGTCTGTTATTATGCTTAAACCTTTTTTCCTCCAGACGTAGAGGATGTCCCCTTGTCCCTGTCTCAGGTCTATGAGTAAAAAGATCATTAGAAAGGTCTTTGTAATTTCCCCTCATGTATTTATACACTGTAATAAGATCACCCCTTATCCTTCATTTTTCCAAACTAAATAGCCCCAAGTGTAATAACCTATCTTGGTATTGCAGACCCCCCAGTCCTCTAATAACCTTGGTCGCTCTTCTCTGCACCCGCTCCAGTTCAGCTATGTCTTTCTTATACACCGGAGACCAGAACTGTACACAGTATTCTAAGTGTGGTCGAACTAGTGACGTGTATGGAGGTAAAATTATGTTCTCCTCATGAGCATCTATGCCTCTTTTAATGCATCCCATTATTTTATATGCTTTTACAGCAGCAGCCTGACACTGGCCACTAGGGTTGAGCGACCTTGACTTTTTTAGAGTCGAGTCGGGTTTCGCAAAACCCGACTATCTCAATAGTCGGGTCGAGTGAAATCAGCCGATTATGACGTAAAGTCGGGATCGACCGAAACACGAAACCCAATGCAAGTCAATGGGGCAGCATAGTCGGCAGTGAGTGGGGGCCAGGAAAACACCTAGAGTGCCCATTTTAATGCCAAAACCATGCATTCTTCTTAATGAAGCTTGTCAATCTTAATTTCCCTTATAATAATAGTTAAGGTAAGGTAAGTATTTAAACTTTGCAAGTGCTGTGATCCTGAGCAAGCAGGGGGGGCCCACTCGTTGGCATTGGCACTGGCACAGGGCCCCTCAAAGTACGGCGGTGTGTTTGCACAGCGGGGGCACCTCCCACCAGCAGCGACACTTTTGTGTACTATGAGGGGCCCTGTGCCAGTGACGTTGCCAACGAGTATTCCTCCCCCACCTGATGAAGGAACCTGCACTTTCATCTGCACCTTCCTCTTTGTCCCCGTGTAAGGTGGTATGGTATGCGGGAAGAGGAACCTGACTTTCAGCAGGGTCACAATCTTGCTGTGTAGCGTGCACGGGGAATGTTGCGTTATGGGTCAATGTACCAGCAGACTCATCTATCACTGGCTGGGCAATGGGCAGGATGAGGAGGAAACACAGATATAGGCCCAAAGAATAAAGTGGTTTAAATGCAGTTCAAAATTGGTAAGAGGACTAACCAGGGGGCATTGCTTTGTTCAGTGGAGGACAACTGTAATGAGAGGCTGACACAGAGAGTAGGCCCAAATCAGTAATTAGTCTAAATGCAGTTCGAAATTGGCAGCAGTAGTAAACAGGCGGCACAGCTTTGTTCAGTGGAGGAGAACAGCAAGGAGTGGCAGACATCGATAGTAGGCCCCAACCCAACTAGTAGGCCAAATGCAGTCTAACATTAACAACTACTTAACGAGAGCCTGAAAATGGAATTTCAGGACAGGAAACCAGGAGAACAGCAAGGAGCGGCAGACACTGTTAGTAGGCCCCAACCCAACTAGTAGGTCAAATGCAGTTGTTCCATTTAACAACTATTTAACAAGAGCCTCAAGATTGAAGCAATGGAGAGGCAACCTGGGGAACACTTTGGAGTGGAACACACCGTCTCTACACCCCTGACCCAACTTGTAGGCCGCATGCAGTGTTGTTTTCAACAACTACTAAACGAGAGCCAGAAGATTGAAGCAATGGAGAGGCAACCTGGATAACACCTTGGAGCGGCAGACACTGGTAGTAGGCCCCAACCCAAGTACTAGCCCCACTGCAGTTAGATTTACCAAAAAATACTAAACGAGAGCCTGAAGATCAAAGCTCAGAAAAGGCAACCCGGAGAACACCTTGGAGTGGCAGACACTGGTAGTAGGCCCCAACCCAAGTACTAGCCCCACTGCAGTTAGATTTACCAAAAAATACTAAACGAGAGCCTGAAGATCAAAGCTCAGAAAAGGCAACCCGGAGAACACCTTGGAGCGGCAGACACTGGTAGTAGGCCCCAACCCAAGTACTAGCCCCACTGCAATTAGATTTACCAAAAAATACTAAACGAGAGCCTGAAGATCAAAGCTCAGAAAAGGCAACCCGGAGAACACCTTGGAGTGGCAGACACTGGTAGTAGGCCCCAACCCAAGTACTAGCCCCACTGCAGTTAGATTTACCAAAAAATACTAAACGAGAGCCTGAAGATCAAAGCTCAGAAAAGGCAACCCGGAGAACACCTTGGAGCGGCAGACACTGGTAGTAGGCCCCAACCCAAGTACTAGCCCCACTGCAATTAGATTTACCAAAAAATACTAAACGAGAGCCTGAAGATCAAAGCTCAGAAAAGGCAACCCGGAGAACACCTTGGAGTGGCAGACACTGGTAGTAGGCCCCAACCCAAGTACTAGCCCCACTGCAGTTAGATTTACCAAAAAATACTAAACGAGAGCCTGAAGATCAAAGCTCAGAAAAGGCAACCCGGAGAACACCTTGGAGCGGCAGACACTGGTAGTAGGCCCCAACCCAAGTACTAGCCCCACTGCAATTAGATTTACCAAAAAATACTAAACGAGAGCCTGAAGATCAAAGCTCAGAAAAGGCAACCCGGAGAACACCTTGGAGCGGCAGACACTGGTAGTAGGCTTTAAACCCAAAATTTTGGTCAATGGAGTTTATAAAATGTTCCAGGGGTACACAGGCAGCATTGGTGTGGTAAGCAGAGGACAATTTCTATTTGGGACTGCACACAGACTTAGTAGGCTGTCCCCTGTGGACCATGCATCAACAACATTAACCCAGTGCGCCTAATGGACATGTAACCTTTCGTGGACATGCCTACTGGTCCATGCATCTGTTGTCAGGTGCACCTTTCTACTATTAGATAGCCTGAGAGCATGGACAATGTGGATTTTTACATGATGGTGGAGGGCTGGGATGGATTTTCTCGCAAAAGAAGTGACGACTGGGTAGCTCTTACCGTGGTACAGCGTAGTCCATCTGGGCTTTATAATTATAAATAAAAGAAAAAAAGTAGGCTGTATGCACTTTGAAATAGGTTCCAGGGGTACACGGGCGGCAGTGGACTGGTCACTGGAGGACTAGTGGAAGGAGGGACCGCAGACAGGCTTTGAAAGCCTAACATAAAAAAATTGGGCTGTGGGCACTTTATAATTGGTTCCAGGGGTACACGGGCAGCATTGGTCTGGTCAGTGGAGTAGTAGTAGAAAGAAGGGACCGCAGACAGGCTTCGAAGGCCTAACATAATAAAATTGGAATGTAGGCACTTTATAATTGGTTCCAGGGGTACACGGGCAGCAGTAGACAGGTCAGTGGAGGCCTAGTGGAAGGAGGGACTGCAGACAGGCTTCGAAGGCCTAACATAAAAAAAATTGGGCTGTAGGCCCTTTCTAATTGGTTCCAGGGGTACACGGGCAGCATTGGTCTGGTCAGTGGAGTAGTAGTAGAAAGAAGGGACCGCAGACAGGCTTCGAAGGCCTAACATAAAAAAAATTGGGCTGTAGGCACTTTTAAATTGGTTCCAGGGGTACACGGGCAGCAGTGGTCTGGTCAGTGGAGTAGTAGTAGAAAGAACGGACCGCAAACAGGCTTCGAAGGCCTAACATAAAAAAAATTGGGCTGTAGGCATTTTCTAATTGGTTCCAGGGGAACACGGGCAGCATTGGTCTGGTCAGTGGAGTAGTAGTAGAAAGAAGGGACCGCAGACAGGCTTCGAAGGCCTAACATAATAAATTTGGGATGTAGGCACTTTATAATTGGTTCCAGGGTTAAATGGGCAGCAGTAGACAGGTCAGTGGAGGCCTAGTGGAAGAAGGGACCGCAGACAGGCTTCGAAGACCTAACATAAAAAAAATTGGGCTGTAGGCACTTTTAAATTGGTTCCAGGGGTATACGGGCAGCAGTGGTCTGGTCAGTGGAGGAGTAGTAGAAAGAACGGACCGCAGACAGGCTTCGAAGGCCTAACATAAAAAAAATTGGGCTGTAGGCACTTTCTAATTGGTTCCAGGGGTACACGGGCAGCATTGGTCTGGTCAGTGGAGTAGTAGTAGAAAGAAGGGACCGCAGACAGGCTTCGAAGGCCTAACATCATAAAATTGGGATGTAGGCACTTTATCATTGGTTCCAGGGGTACACGGGCAGCAGTAGACAGGTCAGTGGAGGCCTAGTGGAAGAAGGGACCGCAGACAGGCTTCGAAGGCCTAACATAAAAACAATTGGGCTGTAGGCACTTTTAAATTGGTTTCAGGAGTACACGGGCAGCAGTGGTCTGGTCAGTGGAGGAGTAGTAGAAATAACGGACCGCAGACAGGCTTCGAAGGCCTAACATAAAAAAATTGGGCTGTAGGCACTTTTAAATTCGTTCCAGGGTACACAGGCAGCAGTAGACAGGTCAGTGGAGGCCTAGTGGAAGGAGGGACCGCAGACAGACTTCAAAGGCCTAACATAAAAAAAATTGGGCTGTAGGCACTTTTAAATTGGTTCCAGGGGTACACGGGCAGCAGTGGTCTGGTCAGTGGAGGAGTAGTAGAAAGAATGGACCGCAGACAGGCTTCGAAGGCCTAACATAAAAAAAATTGGGCTGTAGGCACTTTCAAATTGGTTCCAGGGGTACACGGGCAGCAGTGGTCTGGTCAGTGGAGGAGTAATAGAAAGAACGGACCGCAGACAGGCTTCGAAGGCCTAACATAAAAAAAATTGGGCTGTAGGCACTTTTAAATTCGTTCCAGGGGTACACGGGCAGCAGTAGACAGGTCAGTGGAGGCCTAGTCGAAGGAGGGACCGCAGACAGGCTTCGAAGGCCTAACATAAAAAAAATTGGGCTGTAGGCACTTTCTAATTGGTTCCAGGGGTACACGGGCAGCATTGGTCTGGTCAGTGGAGTAGTCGTAGAAAGAAGGGACCGCAGACAGGCTTCGAAGGCCTAACATAATAAAATTGGGCTGTAGGCAATTTATAATTGGTTCCAGAGGTACACGGGCAGCATTGGTGTTGTCAGCGGAGGCCGATTGTAATGAGTGTCTGCCAGTTAGTAGTCCCAAACAATAAATACATGTTAATCTCTCGCATGACAACAAAACGAAACCACCTATGGGTGCAATCATTCGGTACTGGGGTGGGCTCCTCTGCGTAGTTTCAGACCTAGTAATTTGGCACAAAGTATTTACTTGGGTAAATATAGGACACTGCCCCTGACTATGTTAAGTACCATCATACATGTCAACACAATGGTATTGTCAGTGGCAGGAATTTATGGATGTCAGCGCATAAACTAAACATTGGTGGAACTGTGAGAGATAATTGTGCAAGTGGTTTAGCAATGTTTGAGCTGGGGGTGGGGGAACTCTCTTGTGGCCGGCGGTACAGGCCCAGGGCCCCTCATGTTACAACAGTGTGTCTGACGTTGGGTGCGCACCACCACCGCCATAGACACTTTATTGTACTATGAGGGACCCAGTGGCAGTGCCGTCGACCAAAAGCGGGCACACCCACCTCTTCAGACAAACAGCACTCTCATGGGTGCTGGCGCCAAGTGGCGATACCACGGCCCCGTGTGGGGAGTTTGGCCATTTAGAGAGGTGTAAACATGTCGTATGCTGGACAATCAGGTGCTGCAAATTACGAGATTGGAAAAGTCATTCAGAATAGCCCACAGGCAAGACCTTTTCATAGGAAAGCTAGGTGTCGGCCGGGCAAGGTGGGGCAAAATATTTCGAAATCCAGTTGTGGTTCATTTTAATGAAGGTTAGATCATCTACATTTTGGGTAGCCAGACGAGTCCTTTTTTCGGTTAATATTGAACCTGCAGCACTGAATACTCTTTCGGATAGGACACTAGCTGCCGGGCAAGCAAGCTCCTGTAATGCATATTCTGCCAATTCTGGCCAGGTGTCTAATTTTGATGCCCAGTAATCAAATGGGAATGATGGTTGAGGGAGAACGTCGATAAGGGATGAAAAATAGTTAGTAACCATACTGGACAAATGTTGTTTCCTGTCACTTTGAATTGATGCTGCAGTACCTGTCCTGTCTGCGGTCGTAGCAAAATCACTCCACAACCTGGTCAGAAAACCCCTCTGTCCAATGCCACTTCTGATTTCTGCCCCTCTAGCACCTCTGGTCTGCTGGCCCCTGCAGCTCGTGTGAGAACGATCACGGGCGCTGTGTGCTGGGAATGCCTTAAGCAAACGGTCAACAAGAGTTGATTGTTTGGTTGCTAATATTAGTTCCAAGTTCTCATGTGGCATTATATTTTGCAATTTGCCTTTATAGCGAGGATCAAGGAGGCAGGCCAACCAGTAATCGTCATCGTTCATCATTTTAGTAATGCGTGTGTCCCTTTTGAGGATACGTAAGGCATAATCCGCCATGTGGGCCATAGTTCCAGTTGTCAAATCTGCGGTTGTGCTTGGTTGAGGGGCAGTTTCAGGCAAATCTACGTCACTTGTGTCCCTCAAAAAACCAGAACCCGGCCTTGCCACGCCAGCAATTTCCAGTGGCCCCGGAAAAGCTTCCTCATTAAAAATATAATCATCCCCATCATCCTCCTCATCCTCCTCCTCCTCTTCGCCCCCTACCTCATCCTGTACACTGCCCTGGCCAGACAATAGCTGACTGTCATCAAGGCTTTCCTCTTCCTCTGCTGCAGACGCCTGATCCTTTATGTGCGTCAAACTTTGCATCAGCAGACGCATTGGGGGGATGCTCATGCTTATTATGGCGTTGTCTGCACTAAACAGCCGTGTGCATTCCTCAAAACACTGAAGGACTTGACACATGTCTTGTATCTTCGACCACTGCACACCTGACAACTCCATGTCTGCCATCCTACTGCCTGCCCGTGTATGTGTATCCTCCCACAAAAACATAACAGCCCACCTCTGTTCGCACAGTCTCTGAAGCATGTGCAGTGTTGAGTTCAACCTTGTTGCAACGTCTATGATTAGGCGATGCTGGGGAAGGTTCAAAGACCGCTGATAGGTCTGCATACGGCTGGAGTGTACGGGCGAACGGCGGATATGTGAGCAAAGTCCACGCACTTTGAGGAGCAGGTCGGATAACTCCGGATAACTTTTCAGGAAGCACTGCACCACCAGGTTTAAGGTGTGAGCCAGGCAAGGAATGTGTTTCAGTTGGGAAAGGGAGATGGCAGCCATGAAATTCCTTCCGTTATCACTCACTACCTTGCCTGCCTCAAGATCTACAGTGCCCAGCCACGACTGCGTTTCTTTCTGCAAGAACTCAGACAGAACTTCCGCGGTGTGTCTGTTGTCGCCCAAACACTTCATACCCAATACAGCCTGCTGACGCTTGCCAGTAGCTGCCCCATAATGGGAGACCTGGTGTGCGACAGTGGCAGCTGCGGATGGAGTTATTGTGCGACTGCGGTCTGTGGGCGAACTCTCGCTTCTGCAGGAGGACGAGGAGGAGGAGGAGGGGGTGCGAACGGCTACAGCCAACTGTTTCCTAGACCGTGGGCTAGGCAGAACTGTCCCAAAATTGCTGTCCCCTGTGGACCCTGCATCCACAACATTCACCCAGTGTGCCGTGATGGACACGTAACGTCCCTGGCCATGCCTACTGGTCCATGCATCTGTTGTCAGGTGCACCTTTGTGCTCACAGATTGCCTGAGTGCATGGACGATGCGCTCTTTAACATGCTGGTGGAGGGCTGGGATGGCTTTTCTGGAAAAGAAGTGTCGACTGGGTAGCTCGTAGCGTGGTACAGCGTAGTCCATCAGGGCTTTGAAAGCTTCGCTTTCAACTAACCGGTAGGGCATCATCTCTAACAAGATTAGTCTAGCTATGTGGGCGTTCAAACCCTGTGTACGCGGATGCGAGGCTAAGTACTTCCTTTTCTAACCATACTCTCATGTAGGGTGAGCTGGACTGGAGAGCTGGAGATCGTGGAACTAGAGGGGGTGCCGGTGGACATGGCAGACTGAGAGACGGTGGGAGATGGTATTGTTGCCACCGGTGCCCTAGATGCAGTGTTTCCTACTACGAAACTGGTGATTCCCTGACCCTGACTGCTTTGGCCTGGCAAAGAAACCTGCACAGATACTGCAGGTGGTGCGGAAAATGGTGGCCCTACACTGCCGGAAGGGATGTTGCGTTGCTGACTAGCTTCATTGGCCGAGGGTGCTACAACCTTATGGGATGTTTGGTAGTTAGTCCAGGCTTGCAAATGCATGGTGGTTAAATGTCTATGCATGCAACTTGTATTGAGACTTTTTAGATTCTGACCTCTGCTTAAGGTAGTTGAACATTTTTGACAGATGACTTTGCGCTGATCAATTGGATGTTGTTTAAAAAAATGCCAGACTGCACTCTTTCTAGCATCGGATACCTTTTCAGGCATTGCAGACTGAGCTTTAACCGCATGGCCACGCTGTCCTCCAACAGGTTTTGACTTTGCCACGCGTTTTGGGCCAGATACGGGCCCGGCAGATGGAACCTGTTGCGATGTTGATGCCTGCTGCGGCCCCTCCTCCTCCGCTTCAGAACTACTGCCGCCTGCACCCTGTTCCCACAATGGCTGCCAATCGGGGTCAACAACTGGGTCATCTATAACCTCCTCTTCTAGCTCGTGCGCAACTCCGTCTGTGTCTCCGTGTAAGTTGGTGGTAGAGCGTTCGTGACAGGGCAACATAGTCTCACCAGGGTCTGATTCTGGATCAGTACCCTGCGAGGGCAATGTTGTGGTCTGAGTCAAAGGACCAGCATAGTAGTCTGGCTGTGGCTGTGCATCAGTGCACTCCATGTCAGATTCAACTTGTAATGGGCATGGCCTGTTAACTGCTTCACTTTCTAAGCCAGGGACGGTATGTGTAAAGAGCTCCATGGAGTAACCCGTTGTGTCGCCTGCTGCATCCTTCTCTGTTGTTGTTTTTGCTGAAGAGGACAAGGAAGCGACTTGTCCCTGACCGTGAACATCCACTAACGACGCGCTGCTTTTACATTTACCAGTTTCAAAAGAGGAGGCAAAAGAGCTAGAGGCTGAGTCAGCAAGGTAAGCCAAAACTTGCTCTTGCTGCTCCGGCTTTAAACGCGGTTTTCCTACTCCCAGAAAAGGGAGTGTTCGAGGCCTTGTGTAGCCAGACGACGAACCTGGCTCCACAGCTCCAGACTTAGGTGCAATATTTTTTTTCCCACGACCACCTGATGCTCCACCACTACCACTACCCTCATTACCAGCTGACAATGAACGCCCCCGGCCACGACCTCTTCCACCAGACTTCCTCATTGTTTTAAAAACGTAACCAAACTAACGGTATTTGTTGCTGTCAAACAACTTACACGGTGAGCTCTAACTTCAGTATGATTTACAGGTGGGTGAGACCGCAAGGAAAAGTAGGCACAATGTTACACACTCTGTTTTTGGTGGCACCAAATGAGAGAGATGCCACACAGGCAGGACTGTCACTCAAGCACAAATGTCAATATTAATCTCCCACTGTTTGTTTTTATTTTTTCAGGGAGAATTTAGAAACCAAATAAAAAAAAAACAAATAGGCTTTCTATGGCCCACTATCTGGGAGAGAGAGATGGCACACCCAGGAGTCAGGACTGGCACACAAGCAGAAAGGCCAATATTAATCTCCCACTGTTTTCTTTTAATTTTTTCAGGGAGAATTTAGAAACCCCCCCAAAAAAATGATTTTTTAAGGAAGAATTTAGAAAACAAATTAAAAAAAAGTGATTTTTTCAGAGAGAATTTAGAAACCAAATAAAAAAAACAAAACAAAAAGGCTTTCTATGGCCCACTATCTGAGAGAGAGAGATGGCACACCCAGGAGTCAGGACAGGCACACAAGCAGAAAGGCCAATATTAATCTCCCACTGTTTTTTTTTATTTTTTCAGGGAGAATTTAGAAAACCCCCCCCCAAAAAAAATGATTTTTTTAAGAAAGAATTTAGAAAACAAATTAAAAAAAGGGATTTTTTCAGAGAGAATTTAGAAACCAAACAAAAAAAAAAAAAATAGGCTTTCTATGGCCCACTATCTGAAAGAGAGAGATGGCACACCCAGGAGTCAGGACTGGCACACAAGCAGAAAGGCCAATATTAATCTCCCACTGTGTTAGGGCTAGCGGAACGCACCAAATAATAAGACAGATAGAGTATGGTGCGTTCGCAGCCCGGGGTCCACCGTGCAGAGATGGAACCTGCTGCCAAGTAATGACGGACTATATGGCGGTACTCATAAGTATACACACGTGGGTTAAACTTCACCCAGCGTGAAGGAAGCGATCCTGTTGCGTCACAGGATCGCGGTACCGCACATAAAGCGTGAGCAAGTAGTCAGCGAACTCAACCCCAACTAGGATTGAAGTCCGATTAGACCCTTGCTGGCAGAACACCGCAACTGGGTGTGTAAGGAAGCCAAATAACAATATTAGGGCACAAGAGTGCATGCGGTGCCGCACTGACGAACGCCACTAACCACCCAGGCTTGGGTAAGGAAAGCACAGAGGAAGTGCACGACGCCGTACTGGCGGTCACAGCAACTGGACGCTGTAATGTGTGATTCGTGCTGTAGGATAAGTCGGGTGCTAGATAGCAACCATACACCTTCCGCGAACAGACATTCAATAGGGAAGGGGTATCCAAGGACGACTTGCACTCACAACAAACACACGTATGCAAATGTACACTAGCGCATGGCCGTGCGGTCATGCGCAGTTTATATAGTTGCAGCACAGGAAGTGGCCACAGAAACTTTGCCCTTCCAAGACCTGCCAAGAGGACCAATGGAATGTGCTGCAGGGCCTGAGCACATGACCCTCGATCTCCAACGGGAGATCTTGCCCTGGGCATGCTCAGTGTGTGCAGACAAGGACTTAGTCCCAGAGAAGTCCGCTCGCTGCTGACCAGCACTGGCTTTAATGGCAGAAGCTGAAGAAGCAGCAGTAACTCTCTGTACAGAGTGAGACTGAGCAAGACGCTGGGACCGACGTCCCTGCTGAGCAGACTCCACTGCGGCTGGATAAGAATGGGAGACCGCAGCTGAGATGGCTCGAGATTCCCCCTGTGCAGAAGCGGGAACTCGAGACCTAACATTACCCCCCCTTCTAGGGCCCCCCCCTCCTTGGGCCTCGCTACGCTCGAAGGCAGCAATGAGCTGTGGGGCCTGAATGTTTTCAGCAGGCTCCCATGACCTGTCCTCTGGGCCATAACCCTTCCAATCCACCAGATAGAACTTTTTGCCGCGTACCACCTTGCACCCCAAAATAGCGTTCACCTCGTAATCGTCCGTAGACGAACCCGATGTCCCGGCAGATGACTCGGAAAACCGGGACATGTATACGGGTTTCAAGAGGGACACATGAAAGGTGTCGGTGATACCCAAGCGTGGAGGAAGAGCCAAACGGTAGACCACAGGATTAACCCGTTCGAGAACCTTGAAGGGACCCAAGTAGCGAGGAGCAAACTTAGTGGACTCAACTCGCAGCCTGATGTTACGGGCGGAGAGCCACACCAAGTCGCCAGGAGCAAAGGTCGGAGCGGGGCGCTGATGAACATCGGCGGAGGACCTCATTCTCTCCTTGGAGGCCCGAATGGCATCCTGCGTGCGGTCCCAAATGTCCCGTGCCTCCACAGCCCAGTCTGCCACCCTGGAGTCAGCAGAAGACACAGGCATGGGCACAGGAACACGCGGATGCTGGCTGTAATTTAGGAGGAATGGAGGCTGACCGGTGGAGTCGGCTACGGCATTGTTAAGTGCAAACTCTGCCCACGGTAGCAAGGATGCCCAGTCATCCTGCCTGGCAGAAACAAAATGTCGTAAATATGTGACCAAGGTCTGGTTGGCCCTCTCTACCAACCCATTCGTCTCGGGATGATATGCCGAAGAGAGATTCAACTCAATACTGAGTAGACGACAAAGCTCTCTCCAGAATCGAGACGCAAACTGGGGACCCCGGTCACTAACAATTTTGTCTGGCATACCGTGTAGGCGAAAGATATGCTTGACGAACAAGACAGCCAACGCCCGTGCAGAAGGTAGCCGTGGAAGAGGCACCAAGTGCACCATTTTGGAAAAATGGTCGGTGATCACCTAGATAATGGTGCAGTTACGAGACTTGGGTAAGCCCACCACAAAGTCCATCCCGACCATCTCCCAGGGCCTGTCCGCCACCGGCAGAGGATAAAGCAAACCAGCTGGCCGTTGCCGAGGAGTCTTGTTCTTGGTGCAAGAGACACAGGCCCGAACATACTCTGCGACATCACGAGCCATATGCGGCCACCAGTATGTCCTCGCCAGTAACTCAGATGTTCTTTTGGTACCAAAATGTTCACCCACCCTGGACGAGTGTGCCCAAGAGAGAACCTCCGGTCACAAACTGGATGGTACAAAAGTCTTGCCCGGAGGCACAGACTCTAGCGAAACCGGGGCCACAGTTCTCAAGCTCTCGGTGGGGACAATAAGCCGAGGCTCCTCCTCCTCCTCCGCAGATGACACAACGGAGCGAGAGAGAGCATCGGCCCGAATGTTCTTCTCCCCAGAAAGAAAATGGAGGGTGAAATGAAACCGGGAGAAGAATAAGGACCATCTGGCCTGGCGAGAATTCAACCGCTGGGCTGTCTGCAGGTACACCAAATTTTTATGGTCTGTGAAGACTTGGAAGGGAAAGCGTGCTCCCTCCAAGAGATGTCTCCACTCTGAGAAAGCCAACTTCATGGCTAGCAACTCCCTGTCCCCGATGGAATAATTCCAGGTCTTAGAGAAAAAGAAGCAAGGATGCTTCCGACCTTGAGCATCCTTTTGGAAGAGGACTGCTCCAGCACCAACAGAAGAGGCATTCTCCTTCATGATAAATGGCTTATCAACATCGGGGCGATGTAGAATGGGAGCGCTAGCGAAGTGTGACTTTATAGAGATAAAGGCCTTGGAGACCTCCTCAGACCACAATTTGGGATTCGCCCCCTTCTTGGTGAGGGCAACCAAGGGATCTACCAAAGTTGAGAAGTGCGGAATGAACTGGCGATAATAATTAATGAACCCCATAAAGCACTGCACCACTTTAAGAGAATGGGGTTCCTGCCAGTCCATCACAGCCTGTAGTTTGGCAGGATCCATAGCCAATCCCTGGGCAGAGATGATGTAGCCTAGGAAAGGTAAGGACTCCTGCTCAAACATACACTTCTCCAACTTGGCATAGAGGGAGCTTGCCCGTAGGAGGTCGAAGACTTTGCAAACATCTCTCCGGTGGGAGTCAATATCTTGAGAGTAGATGAGAATATCATCCAGATAGACTACGACCGAGGTGGAAAGCATATCCCGGAAGATATCGTTCACAAAGTCTTGGAAAACGGCTGGGGCATTACAGAGCCCGAAGGGCATCACCAGATATTCATAGTGCCCATCCCTGGTGTTAAAAGCCGTCTTCCATTCGTCCCCCTCACGGATGCGAATCAGGTTGTAAGCACCCCGCAGATCTAGTTTAGTAAATACCCTTGCTCCCCGAAGCCTATCGAAGAGCTCAGATATCAAGGGCAAAGGATACTTATTTTTAACGGTGATGGCGTTAAGACCCCTGTAGTCTATGCATGGACGTAGTTCCCCATTCTTCTTCTGCACGAAGAAGAACCCTGCCCCAGCAGGTGACACTGACTTCCTAATGAATCCTCTTGCCAGATTTTCCTGGATGTACTGTGACATGGCCTCCGTCTCCGGGAGAGATAGTGGATAGACTCGACCCCGGTGAGGCTCAGCACCAGGCAAGAGATCAATAGGACAGTCATAGGGGCGATGGGGCGGAAGGATCTCCGCCGCCTTTTTGGAGAACACGTCTGCATAAGACCAATACTGCTTGGGGAGAGAGGAAAGATCTGCGGGTACCTCTGTAGTAGCAACCTGAACGCACTCCCTCTGACACCTACCCTCACAAGATTCGCACCATCCCAGGATTCTGCCAGAGGACCACTCAATATGAGGAGAGTGGTACCGTAGCCAAGGTATTCCCAACAGGACCTCATCAATTCCCTCAGGAATGACGAGCAGAGATATAATGTCCTGATGAGATGGCGACATGGACAGAGTAAAAGGGATGGTCTGGTGTGTTATCTGTGAGGGCAGTGTCGACCCATTCACCACTCGTACCGTTACTGGTTGAGCTAGCATAACCAGGGGTATTGCGTGACGTTGGGCGAAGGCAGAAGACATAAAATTGCCCTCCACCCCAGAATCCACGCAGAGCTCTACCGAGTGGGAGAATGAGCCTATAGTAATTGTCCCCTTAAAGGACAATTTAGAGGCAAACGTCGCCGTGTCTAGTGTACCTCCACCTACTACCACTAGACGCTGACGTTTCCTCGACCGCTGAGAACATCTGGTGGCTAGATGTCCTGACTGCTGGCAAACATGACAGACCTTGAGTGCACAAGCGGTCCGGGACTTAGATCCTGCTTGTGACACTTCCCTGGCCTCATGTGACTCAGGAACCAGGCCCGGAGATTCCAGAGGTTTGGCGAAGGTAGGAGCCAGCCGAAACCTCTGCCTACACTGGGCTCGCTCTAACCTCCGCTCGTTAAAACGGAGGTCAATTCAAGTGGAGACAGTTATTAACTCCTCCAGTGTGGCAGGAATCTCCCTAGTGGCCAGAGCGTCCTTAACGTGGTCAGCCAGGCCCCTCCAAAATATGGGGATAAGAGCTTTATCCGACCAATCCAGCTCAGAAGCTAAAGTGCGGAATTGGACGGCAAAATGACTGACCAAGGACTCACCCTGAGTTAATGCCAGCAGTTGGAGCGCAGTATCATGGGTGACTTGAGGTCCTAAAAAGACCTGTTTCAGTGTGCTCAGAAACAGCGGAGCACTCTGCACCACATGATCGCCACGCTCCCACAGCGGCGTAGCCCATTCCAACGCCCTGTCCGACAAGAGAGACACTATAAATCCCAAGAAAAATGAAAAAACTAATCTATCCAATAAACTTTATTAAACAAAATAAGGATAAAAGACTGACACAACACCCAGACCCCTCTTATGGGGGTGGGTCAATAAAAAACCTGGCCCAAGAAGATTGTAAAGGGCAAAGGGTGGGAGGGACAACGGGACCGATAGCAAAAACCCTACACGTCCCTACAAATATTCCCTACCTGTCTGCGGAGGTTGGCACCCTCTTGGACGCAATATGGTGCCCCCGCTCCTCGTCGACTCACCCTTAAGGCCCTATAAGTCCCTCTACATGTATAAAGATACTATACCACAAACAACACCTAATACATGGCCTAACCAAACTCGGGACAAAATAAAGAAAAAACACCAGGTAGTGATTCACCAGTAAAGACAAATGGTCTGACCGTACCAATCCCTAAACGCTACTGTATACTGCCTGAAACTAAGGCTAAAACGCCCTGAGGAGTCCCTAACCGAGTCTCCCTGCCTGTCAGCGGAGGTTGGCACCCTCTTGAACGCAAATGGCGCCCCCGCTCCTCGGCGGCTGCCCCTCTTAACCCTAGCTGAATCCCTAAAAAGATATATCGGGATACTAAATATGGGTGGTGCCTTAGGGGCTGCACTAGTGACCCATATAGATAGGTCCCTATAGCTCGGTCAGACCCTAAAGATAAAGCAGATAGCGAAAGTACTTAAACCAATGCTAGCTTAACAATAGCAAAGATGTATATAATAGCTTAACGGATACAACTATATTATAATCACAGATGGTAAAGTACTCATATGCAAATACAATGGTTACGAAAAAAACACACAACTGGTGAAAAACATATAAATTTAAAAGGCCTGAGACACTTATCTGTGTTCAGGTCTCGCCTCTACGCGTTTCCCCCCCATGATGTGGTTCCTCAGGAGGCACATGGGAAAAAGAGATTCTGTGTGAATAGATCACATCAGAGATACATGTTGTGCCTGGTTGCAGGTCAGGGAAACACTGACTAAAACGCAATTAAATAGTCCCCTCCCCCCTTTTCCCCATAGGGACAAAGGGTTAAGGGGCTAATTACCACCTGTGTTCGCCGCTCAAAAAAATTACATCCCTAAACATGGGGTCCATTACTAGGCTCCGAACTTACTAACACAGCGTTCCGGCCGCCATTCTTGCTGTTTCTCGGCGTCCCGTCCTCTCTGCGCATGCGCAGGTATCTAACCCTAGAGGTCCACCTGTCAGGCACCCCACTGCGCATGTGCTTGGGCGCCATGTTCCTGTAGACAGCATTTCATCTTGGAACAAGCAGCGCAGGCGCAATAGCGCCGACTTGAAGCTCCGCCCATGTGAATAGCGCTACCAATAACAGTGCCTACAGCTGGGTGCCATATTCATGTCCACCCCGCTCCAACAGCGCATGTGCTTGGGCGCAATGTTTCTGTCCGGCATCTCATCTCTGGATAAACAGCAAAGGCGCATTAGCGCCGACTTGAGGCTCAGCCCATGTGAATAATGCCATCACCACCTGCGCATACAGCTGGGTGCGATATTCATGCCCACCCAGCTGTATCAGGGACACCCATACAGGAGCCGCAGTCTCGGAAGACAGCTATACCAGGATTCCACAGGGACATTAAACCACACATGTTAAACATTATAACTGGCACATTCTGCGCCCTAAAAGCGTAGCGATTGTGCCATTAGTTTTATTTAGAGGACGTAAACAATTCACACAAAGCAACCAAAAGTAAGCCGCTCGTTAAGTCCTCCTGGGGCTACTGTATCCATCCTAAATATCCATTGTGTTTCCTTTTGCAGGATGACCCTATCCCGATCACCTCTCCTACTGTTCTGTTTTATTACTTCCAGAACACAGAATGAGAGAGTCTTGCTGTCACCCTGGTGTACCTCCCAAACATGCCGTGCTACGGGGGTGTCTCTGTTATTTTTGATATCTCCCAGGTGTTCCCCGATTCTCCTTCTCAATTCCCTTTTGGTCTTCCCTATATAATTCTTCGGGCATGTACACGTAGCCATATAGACCACACCAATGGTTTTGCAATTAGCAAAGTCTCTGCAGAAGAAGTTTCTCCCATTCTGTGCACTCCTAAAGCTCTTACATGGTGCTATATAGTCACAGAACGAACAGTTACCGCATCTGAACGTACCATTAATACGTCTATCAAGCCATGTTCCCTCTTTTATAGTGGCTGTGTACGAGCCGATCTTTCAAAGACCGTCCTCTGCGGAAAGTAAAACTTCTTCCATTTTAATTTACGACAGTAGAGCCATATGTTATCACCTGGTGAAATTAGTGTGCTAAGAAAGGGACTTACATTTGTTCCTACAACATGGTACAACACATTCGCTTGGGTGAAGGATCTAAATCTCTACTGTCATAAATTAAAATGGAAGAAGTTTTTTTCTTTGCATAACAAACAACAATGTTTAGAATTGGGTATATCAGAAGAGGACCTGGAGGGGCTTAATGTTCTGACAGGCCTTCTGGAGGACAGTGAGAGGGAGAGAGGACTAGGTCCACAGACTGACCTGAAATTAAAAAGTAATCATATGCCTCCCCCAGGTGATTACACGAATATTGACATTTTTTTGAAAGTGGTCGAGGATGACCTTAAGAAAATAGGCCGACTGAATGGTGATATACCACCAAATTTGAATAGTGAGGAATGGGAGGCCTTGGAGAAATTAGAGAAGAATGACCAGATCATTGTCAAATCATCTGATAAAGGTGGTAATTTGGTCATCCTCGACCACCAGAGATATGTGGGAATGTGTAAATCTATCCTTAATGACAGGGAGACATATGGTATACTTGAGAATGACCCTACAGATAGGTTTATTGGGTCATTAATGACTATCTTAGACATCGGTCTACATGACAAATTGATTTCTTACAATGAGTATAAGTTTTTGGTTCCTCGTACCCCGACAATCCCTACTTTTTATGCCCTCCCAAAGGTCCATAAAGGTCTCTCCCCCTTAAAAGGGCGCCCCATAGTTTCAGGTGTTGGTTCATTGAGCCAGAATGTCGGCATTTATATCGATAACATCTTACGTCCATTTGTAATATCATTACCCTCATACGTGCGTGATACATCGGACCTACTCCAAAAAATAGACGGCGTTGTGGTCGAACAGGGGACCATTCTGGGTTCAATAGATGTCGAGGCTTTATATAGTAGCATTCCTCACAATATGGGCCTGAAGGCATTGGAGTACTATCTAAGGACAAGAGCCGTCTTTTTTGAGAAACACAGTAAATTTGTAGTAGAGTTGATGGAGTTTGTTCTAACCCACAACTATTTCCTGTTTAACGGTAAGTACTTCCACCAGCTCAGGGGGACCGCGATGAGTTGCTCTTGTGCACCCTTGTATGCAAATCTCCTCCTGGGCTGGTGGGAGGAAACCGTAGTGTTCTCTGGGGTAGAGGAATGGTGGACTGACAAGATATCGGCTTGGTATCGATACATAGACGATGTCTTGGTCATGTGGAATGGTACAGTAAATGAGTTTAACAGCTTTGTACAAGGGTTGAATGATAATTGCTTTGGGCTAAAGTTTATATCAGAGAATGATAAACGTGAATTAGTGTTCTTGGATGTTAAAATCACCATAAATGCCAGTGGTACATTGGATACAAGGCTATTTCGTAAACCGACATCTAGTAACGCCCTGCTTCGGTGGGAGAGTCATCACCCAGTTCCCTTGAAGAGGGGGATCCCTCGGGGACAATATTTAAGAGTAAGAAGGAACTGCTCTGATCCTGTTATTTTTAGGACACAAGCATACGACCTGAGAGAGAGATTCCGTGAGCGTGGGTATCCGGATGAGGTTTTAGACCCGGCCTTTAGGAATGCTATGAGTAGAGAGAGACGTACGCTCCTACAGACACATAGAGAACTAGAGGCGGAGAATACCCCTAGGATTATTGGAACCTATGATAATCAAACTAATCGGGTATTCAGTGTTCTTAAAAAACATTGGGGGATTCTACAGCTGGATGAAACCCTGGCAGATATTATCCCAAATAGACCCCAGATTACTTTCCGCAGAGGACGGTCTTTGAAAGATCGGCTCGTACACAGCCACTATAAAAGACCGAAACAAGAGGGAACATGGCTTGATAGACGTATTAATGGTACGTTCAGATCCAACGGGAGATCTTGCCCTGGGCATGCTCAGTGTGTGCAAATAAGGACTTAGTCCCAGAGAAGCCCGCTCGCCGCAGATCAGTGCAGGGTACAACAGGAGAGCCAGAAAAGGCAGCAGTAACCCCTTGCACAGAATCAGTCCCAGCGAGACGCTGGGAGCGATGCCTCCGCTGAGCAGAACCCACTGTGGCCGAAGCAGAATGGGAGACCGCAGCAGACACGGATCGAGATTCCCCCTGTGTAGCAGAGGAAACTCGACTCCTAACATCACCCCCCCCAGGGCCCCCCCCACCCCCTGGGCCTCGCAACGTTCAAAGGCAGCAATAAGCTGCGGAGCCCGAATGTGCTCAGCAGGCTCCCAAGACCTATCCTCAGGACCGTAACCCTTCCAGTCCACCCAAAAATTTTTTTTGCCACGTACCACCTTGCACCCCAAGATAGCGTTCACCTCGAAGTCGTCCGTAGACGAACCCGATGTCTCGGCAGTTGACTCAGAAAACCGGGACATGTATATGGGCTTAAGGAGGGACACATGAAAGGTGTAGGTGATACCAAGGCGTGGAGGAAGGGCCAGACGGTAGACCACAGGATTAACCTGTTCGAGGACCTTGAAGGGGCCCAAGTAGCGAGGAGCAAACTTAGTGGACTCAACTCGCAGCCTGATGTTACGGGCGGAGAGCCACACCAAGTCGCCAGGAGCAAAGGTCGGAGCGGGGCGCCGATGAGCATCGGCGGAGGACCTCATTCTCTTCTTGGAGGCCCGAATGGCATCCTGAGTGCGGTCCCAAATATCCCGTGCCTCCACAGCCCAGTCTGCCACCCTGGAGTCTGCGGAAGACACGGGCATAGGCACAGGTACCCGTGGATGCTGACCATAGTTGAGGAGGAATGGGGTTTGTCCAGTGGAGTCGGCTACGGCGTTGTTCAGCGCAAACTCTGCCCATGATAGCAAGGATGCCCAGTCATCCTGCCTGGCTGAAACAAAATGTCGCAGATATGTGACCAAGGTCTGGTTGGCCCTCTCTACCAACCCATTCGTCTCGGGATGATAAGCGGAAGAGAGATTCAACTCAATACTGAGAAGACGACAAAGCTCTCTCCAGAAACGAGACGCAAACTGGGGACCCCGGTCACTGACAATTTTGTCAGGCATACCATGTAGGCGGAAGATGTGTTTAATGAACAACGCTGCCAAGGCCCGTGCAGAAGGTAACCGTGGTAGCGGCACCAAATGCACCATTTTTGAGAAATGATCGGTGATGACACAAATGATGGTACAGCCGCGAGACTTGGGTAAACCCACGACAAAGTCCATCCCGACCATCTCCCAGGGCCTATCTGCCACCGGCAAGGGATAGAGCAACCCAGCTGGCCTTTGACGCGGAGATTTATTTTTGGCGCAGGAGACACACGCCAGAATATAATCCCTGACATCCCGGACCATATACGGCCACCAGTACGTCCTCGCCAGTAGCTCAGATGTCCTTTTTGTCCCAAAGTGTCCACCCACCCTGGACAAATGAGCCCAAGAGAGAACCTCCGGTCGCAAATTAATGGGCACAAAAGTCTTGCCCGGAGGCACAGACTCTAGCGAAACCGGGGCGACGGTTCTCAGGCTCTCAGAAGGGACAATACGCCGAGGCTCCTCTTCCTCCTCCTCAGTTGACATAAGGGAGCGAGAGAGAGCGTCGGCACGAATATTCTTCTCCCCGGCGAGATAATGCAGAGTAAAATGGAACCGGGAGAAAAATAAGGACCATCTGGCCTGACGAGAATTCAGCCGCTGGGCTGTGTGTAAATACACCAAATTTTTGTGGTCCGTGAAAACCTGGAAGGGAAACCGTGCACCTTCCAGAAGATGTCTCCACTCTGAAAAGGCCAACTTAATTGCTAGCAATTACCTATCCCCGATGGAGTAATTTCTCTCCGCTGATGTGAAGGTCTTAGAGAAGAAGAAGCATGGATGCTTCTGACTTTGAGCGTCCTTTTGATAGAGGACTGCTCCAGCACCAATGGATGAGGCATCCACCTCCATTAGGAATGGCTTATCCACATCGGGGCGATGTAAGATGGGAGCGCTAGCAAAATGAGACTTAACAGAAGTGAAGGCCTTGGAGACCTCTTCCGACCACAATTTGGGATTCGCTCCCTTCTTGGTGAGGGCCACCAAGGGAGCTACCAGAGTTGAGAAGTGGGGAATGAACTGGCGGTAATAATTAATGAACCCCATAAAGCGCTGCACCGCCTTAAGAGAATGGGGCTCTTGCCAGTCCATCACAGCCTGTAGTTTGGCAGGATCCATAGCCAATCCCTGGGCGGAGATGATATAGCCCAGGAACGGTAAAGACTCCTGCTCAAACATACACTTCTCCAACTTTGCATAGAGAGAGTTTGCCCGTAAGAGGTCGAAGACTCTGCCAACATCTTTCCGGTGGGAGTCAATATCTGGAGAAAAGATGAGAATATCATCCAGATAGACTACAACCGAGGTGGAAAGCATATCCCGGAAGATGTCGTTGACAAAGTCTTGGAAAACGGCTGGAGCATTACAGAGCCCGAAGGGCATCACCAGATACTCATAGTGCCCATCTCTGGTGTTAAACGCCGTTTTCCATTCGTCCCCCTCACGGATGCGAATCAGGTTGTAAGCACCACGCAGATCTAATTTAGTAAACACTCTAGCTCCCCGAAGCCTATCGAAGAGCTCGGATATCAAGGGCAAAGGATACTTGTTCTTAACGGTGATAGCGTTAAGACCCCTGTAGTCTATGCATGGACGTAGTTCCCCATTCTTCTTCTGCACGAAGAAGAACCCTGCCCCAGCAGGTGACACTGACTTCCTGATGAACCCTCTTGCCAGATTCTCTTGAATGTACTGGGACATGGCCTCCATCTCCGGGAGAGATAATGGATAAACTCGACCCGGGGAGGCTCTGCACCAGGCAAGAGATCGATAGGACAGTCATAAGGGCGATGGGGCGGATGGGTCTCCGCCGCCTTTTTGGAGAACACGTCTGCATAAGAACAGTATTGCTTGGGGAGAGAGGAAAGATCTGCGGGTACCTCAGTAGTAGCAACCTGAACGCACTCTCGGTGACACCTACCCCCACATGATTCACCCCATCCCAGAATTCTGCCAGAGGACCACTCGATGTGAGGAGAGTGGAACCGTAGCCAAGGTATCCCCAACAGGACCTCATCAATCCCCTCGGGAATGATGAGCATAGATATAATCTCCTGATGGGATGGTGACATGGACAGAGTAAAAGGGATGGTCTGATGTGTTATCTGTGTGGGGACCCATTCACCACTCGTACCGTTACTGGTTGAGGTAGCATAACCAGGGGTATTGCGTGACGTTGGGCGAAGGCAGAAGACATAAAATTGCCTTCCGCCCCAGAATCCACGCAGAGCTCTACCGAGTGGGAGGATGAGCCAAAAGTTATTGTCCCCTTAAAGGACAATTTGGAGGCAAACGTCGCCGTGTCTAGTGCACCTCCACCTACTACCACTACACGCTGACGTTTCCTCGACCGCTGGTGACATCTGGTGGCAAGATGTCCTGACTGTTGGCAAACATGGCAAACCTGGAGTGCACGAGCGGTCCAGGACTTAGATCCCGCTCGAGACACTACCTTAGGTTCATGGGACTCAGGAGCCTGGACTGGAGATTCCAAAAGTTTGGCGAAGGTGGGAGCCAGCCGAAACCTCTGCCTACACTGGGCTCGCTCTAACCTCCGCTCGTGAAAACGGAGGTCAATATGAGTAGACACTGTTATTAATTCTTCCAGTGTGGCGGGAATCTCCCTAGTGGCCAGGGCGTCCTTAACGTGGTCAGCCAGCCCCCTCCAAAATATAGGAATAAGAGATTTATCCGACCACTCCAGCTCAGATGCTAGAGTGCGGAAGCGGACGGCAAAATGGCTGACCAAGGACGAGCCCTGAGTCAATGCCAACAGTTGGAGCGCCTTATCATGGGTGACACGAGGTCCTAAAAAGACCTGTTTCAGAGTGCTCAGGAATAACGGAGCACTCTGCACCACATGATCGCCACGCTCCCACAGCGGCGTAGCCCACTGCAACGCCCTGTCCGACAGTAAAGATACGATAAAGCCCACCTTAGCCCGCTCTGTAGGGAAACGAGAGGCCAGAAACTCGAGATGTATTGAGCACTGACTCACGAAACCCCTACAGGACTTACTGTCACCAGAAAATTTCTCTGGTAGCGGGAGGCGAGATAGCGTCGGCAGTGGACAAGGTAGAAGCAGCCACACTTGCAGCCTGAACAGCGACAGCAGTAACATCCGCAGCTGAGGTTGAACGCTCAAGAGCCGCCATCCTTCCCTCCAGCTGCTGGATGTACTGCTGTAAACGCTGATCGTCCGTCATTACTAGCCAGACCTTGGCGCTAGTATTATGTTACGACTGGCGGAACGCACCAAGTACAAGATGTTATGGTAAACTAGGTGCGTTCGCAGTCCGAGGTCCACCGTGCAGGTAAAAGACCCTGCTGCTAGTAAGACGGACTATATGGCGGTACTAAGTATACACACATGGGTTAACTTCACACTGCGTGAAGGAAGCGATCCTGTTGCGTCACAGGAGCGAAGTACCGCACATAGAGCGCGAGCAAGAAGTCAGCGAACTCAACCCCTACACAGGATTGAAGTCCGATTAGACACTTGCTGGCATAACACCGCAACTGGGTGTGTAAGGAAACTTATTAAATAGAATCTATAGGCACGAGAGTGCGTGCGGTGCCGCACTGACGGACGCCACTAACCACCCAGGCTTGGGTAAGGAAAGCGCAGAGGAAGCGCACGGTGCCGTACTGGCAGACACAGCAACAGGACGCTGTGATGTGTGTTACGTGCAGATGGCTAGTCGGGCGCTAGATAGCTACCATCATCCGCGAGCAGTCAACAACACTAGGGAGGAATACTTAGGAGCTTTCATCCATCGACATACATCCATCTACACACACACATAATATCAAGACAATACTAGCGCATGGCCGTGCGGTCATGCGCAGTTTATATAGTTGCAGCACAGGAAGCTGCTACAGAAGTTTTGCCCTTTCAGGACCTGCCAGGAGGACCAATGGGATGTGCTGCAGTACCTGAGCATGTGACCCTCGATCTCCAACGGGAGATCTTGCCCTGGGCATGCTCAGTGTGTGCAGATAAGGACTTAGTCCCAGAGAAGCCCGCTCGCCGCAGATCAGTGCAGGGTACAACAGGAGAGCCAGAAAAGGCAGCAGTAACCCCTTGCACAGAATCAGTCCCAGCGAGACGCTGGGAGCGACGCCTCCGCTGAGCAGAACCCACTGTGGCCGAAGCAGAATGGGAGACCGCAGCAGACACGGATCGAGATTCCCCCTGTGCAGCAGAGGAAACTCGACTCCTAACAGATTGCATCTGGAAGTCAGCTAATTGTCACAGCTGACACCCGGCACTAAGTGCCAGGAGTGGTCATGGACTGCTCCCGGCACTTTGCCCCCAGAACACTGTGATCAAAAAAGATCGTAGCATGCCGGTGGCATAGAGAAGCATCGCGCAGTGAGGGGTCTCCCTGCGTGCTTCCCTCAGACCCCCAGAACAACACAATGTGATCACGTGGTTATGAGGTTTTCCCTGCCTGTAGACCCCGGATACAAGATGGCCACGGGGTCATTCTGGGTCCTGCAGGGAGGTGGCTTCTCAGTGCCTGCTGAGAGCAGGCAACGGAAAGCCTCATTCACTGTCTGTCAGATTGCTGATCTGACCCAGTGCTGTGCAAAGTGTCACATCAGCGATCTGACTTTATACAGTGATGTCCCACCCTGGGACAATGTAAAAAAAGTAAAAAAAAATATTATACTGTGTAAAAATATATTTTTTTAAATTCCTAAATAAAGAAAAAAATAAATATTGTTCCAATAAATACATTTCTTTATGTAAGTAAAAAAACAAACAATAAAAGTACACATATTTAGTAGCACCCCGTCCGTAATGACCCGACCTATAAAACTCTCCCACTAGTTAACCCCTTCAGTGAACACCATACAAATAAAAATAAAAATCAAGGCAAAAAAACAATGTTTTATCATCATACCGCTGAACGAAAAGTGCAATAACATGCGATCAAAAAGACTGATATAAAACGAGCAGCCATATAGTGTCATCATTTTTTTTTATATAAAATAGTCTTTATTGTACAAAAGCACCAAAAAAAGAAATGAAAAAAAAAATGATATAAATGAGGTATCCGCTGCAATCGTACTAACCCAAAGAATAAAACTGCTTTATCAATTTTACCACAGGCGGAATGGTATAAAGGCCCCACCCAAAACAATTTATGAATTGCTGTTTTTTTTTTAATTCTGGTACCAATAAAAACGTCAACTCGTCCCGCAAAAAAAGAAGATCTCATATGACTCTGTGGGCCAAAATATAGGAAAAATGATAGCTCTCAAAATGTGGTGATGCAAAAACTATTATTTGCAATAAAAAGCATCTTTTAGCGTGTGGCAGCTGCTAAATATAAAAACCCGCTATAAAAATTAGCTATAAATAGTAAATCAAACCCTCCTTTATCACCCCTTTAATTAGGGAAAAATAATAAAATAAAAAATATGTATTTATTTCCATTTTCCCATTAGGGTTGGGGATAGGGTTAGGGTTGGGGCTAAAGTTAGGGTTAGGGTTTGGATAAGGGTTGGGATTAGGGTTAGGGGTGTGGATAGGATTATGGTTAGGGTTGGGATTAGGGTTAGGGGTGTGTTGGGGTTAGGGATGGAGTTAGAATTGAGTGGTTTCCACTGTTTAGGGACATCAGGGGCTCTCCAAACGCGATCACGTCCGATCTCATTTCCAGGCAAATTCTGCATTGAAAAAGTCAAACGGTGCTCCTTCCAATCCGAGCTCTGACGTGCGCCTGAACAGTGGTTTATCCCCACATATGGGGTATCAGCGTACTCAAACAAATTGACAACAACCTTTGCAGTCCAATTTCTCCTGTTACCCTTGAAAAAAATAAAAATTTGGGGGCTAAAAATCAGTGACTATGTCATCCACCACCTCGTCTTCCACATCCGCACCCTGCTCCTCCTCCTGACTTTCTGGCAATTGTGTCTCATCATCGTCCACCCCTTGTGACACTTTCCCACCATCGACTTCGTGTGACCGTGGCTGTCCAAAGCTTTGGGCATCTCTACATGCGATCTCATCTGGCCCCACTTCAAGTTGATCGGCCGAGAGTCCGGAATTTTGAAAGGGAAAACTGAACAGCTCTTCGGAGTGTCCAAGTGTGGCATCACTTGTCTCAGGGCACTCAGCATGGTGAGAGGAAGGAGGATCAGGGTGAGGAATATCTGGTCCACACTCATGGCTACTCAGACTTGACCGTGTGGAAGGCATGGTGCTGGTGGTGGCTAAGTGACTGGAAGCATTATCGGCTATCCAACCAACATCCGTTTCACACTGCTCTGGCTTCAATAGTGGTGTGCTGAGGTCCCCTAGAAACTGGGACAGGAAGGTCAAGCAAGAAGATGTGGGTCTTTGTTGTGGCCCACTTTCAGCTTGACCACATCCTCGTCCTCTACATACACCATCAGAGGATTCCGAAATCCAGATGTGAAAAACTTGTTACGTCATTCCCAGGAAGACTCATAGCTGTACTAGCTCAAAAGGTGCTTCTATATTAATGAGAAAAAAAATACCTTTTTTAAATTTACCAAATGGCTGCAATGAAACAAAGAGTGAAAAATTTTAAGTGGTTTGAATACTTTCCCATCAAAGGAAAGTTTTCCGCGCCTGGTCATTTGGCTCTCATGAATTGGCCAATTTATGCACTAAGTACATTAGTTTTTCAAATTATGATCTATACAGCAGTAATCCTGTCTAAATTTCATATATTCAATGTGTGCATATGTCTTATTTCTTACAGGCTGTATTCTTCTGTCTGAATATTATGCAGTTTTAGCAGGTTGTATCTGTTCACACTTGCTTTATTCTGTTCAGAGGAGTTTGTCAGTTTTTTGTGTTTATATGTGTATTCCTTATTCATAATGGTGGAATAGAGACAAATACAAAAACAAATCCAAAAGAAAAATTGAAAAAAAAACCTCTAACTGGGGTAAAATGGAATATGAACTGCACTGAATTTATAAGAACTCGTTGAGTCAGAGTAACAAAAATTTGCCCAACTTTCTTCACCCCCCAAAAAATAAAATAAAGGTGGCTAAAAATAGTGTATGTTACCCGAAATAGTATCAGTAAAAACTACAACTCAGCACACCTCAATGAAAAAATTAAAAAGTTATGTATCTCAGAAAAGGGTGACACAGGCCAATTTCTTTTTAGAAAAAAGTTACGTTCTTTTAGTCAATGAATTAAAAAAAATAAAAGCAAACCTTATAAATTTAGTACAGCTCTTTTTTCATTTCACCCCAGATGGAATTTTTGTTACGGTACCTGTTTTTCAGTTTCTTATTTAGAAAAATGAATAAAATTAAACAAGTACTAATAAAATATTTCTCTGTGTAAAGTAACCGAGTTGCTGCTTTTGTATTGTTAAAATTTCAGTGTTTGAATTTCCTATTTCAATTTTTATTCTCAACTTTGCCTTTTTGAGCCACAAGAATGTCCCATTCATTAACTACAAATTGCTCTTTCATTAAGATAAAGCGGTGGCCACTTCTCAATTGTGTGCATGAATGCGTTATGCCAGTGAATTTAACAAGTCTTGTTTTGTTTTCGTGAATGATTTGGTTTCCTGAATATCCCCGTAGTCTATCGACGACCAAAAATCCAGCAGAATAAGGTCATTTGCTTCCTGTGTGATTCAGATTTCATCTTGAAGATGACGGGGAAACAAATTAACTGACAAAGCTATTCTTGTCTTTGCATTGTGTGGTGAAGTGCCAGCGTATGACCAACGATCATTAGACCTCATTGCTTTTGCATAACGTCTTGAATGAAACCGGCTGTATCTCACTCCAGATTACAGTATAGGAAATATATGTAGAATGAAAAGAAATGTTTAGTTTTCCAATGTTTAACCCCTTCATAACCCAGCCTATTTTGACCTTAAAAATATCACGATGACAAAGGTGCTCACTAATACAGGAGGTGCTCAGGAGAAAACAAAATATATAGAAGGAAAAAACTCCGGCACACTACAAAGTCCAAAGAATTTTTACTTGTAATTTATTTTTTACTTGTAATTTATTTATCAGCAGTTGACACACCATAAGGTTTCCAGAAAAGGAGAGACGTTACATATACTTTGCGTGGACACATACAATTTCTTCCTCAACGTTTCGGCTAGAAAAAGCCTTTTTCAAGAGATTCAGATGTCCTTCTGAAATATATACAGGCATAAGTATAATGCAGTCCAAAGGCGGCAAAAACCACAATAAAAATAAAAAGAAACTGGAGCAAACATTACCTCATGTTTCCCTTATATCATGTGACATGGTATATATACAAAATGAAGATGTCATCTAGCTGATCTTAAACTGAGTAATATCTACATCCTGAGACTTACAAACATGAAAATGAAACTAATCTGCCTGTGGAGAACCATCAAAAGAGTCACCAAATATGGGACAGATAAAGGTCCTGATTCACTATATGTGGAAAGATACTGGCATATAGGTTGAGTGCTAATATAGAGGGTGCCAATATACCACCACCATGTGTGTAGATAAAAAAGGGGGAAAGAGCCATACTTGCAATACAGGGAACCGAGTAGGGAAACCCACTGAAAAGAAATATGTACGAGACATGTAAATGAAAAGCAACACGAGAGGTGTCTCATCAGTAGACACAAAATGAGCGCTAAATAAATACCTTGATGAGAAGTCACAAAAAGGCGTCGCATAAAATGCAGGGGACCGGAAAGCTGTGACCGCTGTAGTGGAGGCGTGTGTGAGAGAAGACGCGTGCAGTCGGCTTTCACCTGATCCGGTGCGGGTACTTCCGGGTTGAGGTGAAGAGGATACTGTACATCAGAGCGGAAGGTGAAGCCCGAGTGAAAGGCGAAAAATGCCGGAGAATACCGAAGTAGTGCGCACGCGCAGAGAGAATCACAGCCCAAACTCTATACACCGCTCGAATGCTAAAAAGAAAAAGGAGAGACACCATATTAGCATTAAACTATATTGTAAGATAGACCACAGACAGTATATAACCAGGTACTATTATGTTACATTATAACATATCTACCGGACAATATTATTAATAGATAACCAATGGAGGATACACATAAATGTCAAAAATAAATAAACGTCACAAATATGGTACAGTTTTAGACGGAGGATACAATCCATATGAAGGATGATATTAATAAATAGTCATCTAGAGGGGACGAAGGGCCACATCAGTGTATTAGTATGAAACTTCATACTCCCTATTTAACCCATGTGGAGATAATGTCTGTAGCGTGTAAATCCAAAAGGATTCACGCTCCTTTAACTGTTTAATTCTGTCACCACCCCTCCTGGCCAACGGTACATGATCTATCATCTGGTATCTCAATTGTGCCACCGTATGATTATGCTGTAAAAAATGGGCCGGAATGGGTAAGAGGGACCTACTGCACCGAATGGTAGATTTGTGTTTTGAAATGCGGTCCCGGACATGCTGGGTAGTCTCCCCAACATATCCGAGACCGCAAGGACACTTGATGAAATATACCACGAATGATGAATTACAAGTGAAATGACCTATATTAGCACTCAACCTATATGCCAGTATCTTTCCACATATAGTGTATCAGGACCTTTATCTGTCCCATATTTGGTGACTCTTTTGATGGTTCTCCACAGGCAGATTAGTTTCATTTTTATGTTTGTAAGTCTCAGGATGTAGATATTACTCAGTTTAAGATCAGCTAGATGACATCTTCATTTTGTATATATACCATGTCACATGATATAAGGGAAACATGAGGTAATGTTTGCTGCAGTTTCTTTTTATTTTTACTGTGGTTTTTGCCGCCTTTGGACTACATTATACTTATGCCTGTATATATTTCAGAAGGACATCTGAATCTCTTGAAAAAGGCTTTTTCTAGCCGAAACGTTGAGGAAGAAATTGTATGTGTCCACGCAAAGTATATGTAACGTCTCTCCTTTTCTGGAAACCTTATGGTGTGTCAACTGCTGATAAATAAATTACAAGTAAAAAATAAATTACAAGTAAAAATTCTTTGGACTTTTTAGTGTGCCGGAGTTTTTTCCTTCTATATATTTTGACCTTAAAGACCTTGCCGTTTTTTGCAATTCTGACCAGAGTCCCTTTATGAGGTAATAACTCAGGAAAGCTTCAACGGATCCTAGCGGTTCTGAGATTGTTTTTTCATGACATATTGGGCTTCATGTTAGTGGTAAATTTAGGTCAATAAATTCTGCGTTTATTTGTGATAAAAACGGAAATTTGGCGAAAATTTTGAAAATTTTGCAATTTTCACATTTTAAATTTTTATTCTGTTAAACCAGAGAGTTATGTGACACAAAACAGTTAATAAATAACATTTCCCACATGTATACTTTACATCAGCACAATTTTGGAACCAAAATTTTTTTTTGCTAGGAAGTTATAAGGGTTAAAATTTGACCAGCGATTTCTCATTTTTACAACGAAATTTACAAACCCATTTTCTTTAGGGACCACCTCACATTTGAAGTCAGTTTGAGGGGTCTATATGGCTGAAAATACCCAAAAGTGACACCATTCTAAAAAATGCACCCCTCAAGGTACTCAAAACCACATTCAAGAAGTTTATTAACCCTTCAGGTACTTCACAGCAGCAGAAGCAACATGGAAGTAAAAAATGAACATTTAACTTTTTAGTCACAAAAATTATCTTTTAGCAACAATTTTTTTATTTTCCCAATGGTAAAAGGAGAAACTGAACCACGAACGTTGTTGTCCAATTTGTCCTGAGTACGCTGATACCTCTAATGTGGGGGTAAACCACTTTTTGGGCGCACGGCAGGGCTTGGAAGGGAAGGAGCGCCATTTGACTTTTTGAATGAAAAATTGGCTCCACTCTTTAGCGGACACCATGTCACGTTTGGAGAGCCCCCGTGTGCCTAAAAATTGGAGCTCCCCCACAAGTGACCCCATTTTGGAAACTAGTCGCCCCAAGGAACTTATCTAGATGCATAGTGAGCACTTTGAACCCCAAGGTGCTTCACAAATTGATCCGTAAAAATGAAAAAGTACTTTTTTTTCACAAAAAATTCTTTTAGCCTCAATTTTTTCATTTTCACATGGGCAACAGGATAAAATGGATCCTAAAATTTGTTGGGCAATTTCTCCTGAGTACACCGATACCTCACATGTGGGGGTAAACCACTGTTTGGGCACATGGTAAGGCTCGGAAAGGAAGGAGCGCCATTTGACTTTTTGAATGAAAAATTATCTCCATCGTTAGCGGACACCATGTCGCGTTTGGAGAGCCCCTGTGTGCCTAAACATTGGAGCTCCCCCACAAGTGACGCCATTTTGGAAACTAGACCCCCCAAGGAACTTATCTAGATGCCTAGTGAGCACTTTCAACCCTCAGGTGCTTCACAAATTGATCTGTAAAAATGAAAAAGTACTTTTTTTATCACAAAAAAATTATTTTCGCCTCAATTTTTTCATTTTCACATGGGCAATAGGATAAAGTGGATCCTAAAATTTATTGGGCAATTTCTCCCAAGTACGCTGATACCTCATATGTGGGGGTAAACCACTGTTTGGGCACACGGCAGGGCTCGGAAGGGAAGGCGCGCCATTTGACTTTTTGAATGGAAAATTAGCCCCAATTGTTAGCGGACACCATGTCGCGTTTGGAGAGCCCCTGTGTGCCTAAACATTGGAGCTCCCCCACAAGTGACCCCATTTTGGAAACTAGACCCCCCAAGGAATTTATCTAGATGCATATTGAGCACTTTAAACCCCCAGGTGCTTCACAGAAGTTTATAACGCAGAGCCATGAAAATAAAAAATAATTTTTCTTTTTTCTCAAAAATGATTTTTTAGCCTGTAATTTCCTATTTTGCCAAGGGTAATAGGAGAAATTGGACTGCAAATGTTGTTGTACAGTTTGTCCTGAGTACGCTGATACCCCATATGTGGGGGTAAACCACTGTTTGGGCGCACGGCAGGGCTCGGAAGGGAAGGCACGCCATTTGGCTTTTTAAATGGAAAATTAGCTCCAATCATTAGCGGACACCATGTCACGTTTGGAGAGCCCCTGTGTGCCTAAACATTGCAGATCCACAAATGACCCAATTTTGGAAACTAGACCCCCAAAGGAACTAATCTAGATGTGTGGTGAGGACTTTGAACCCCCAAGTGCTTCACAGAAGTTTATAACGCAAAGCCATGAAAAAAAAAAAATATTTTCTCAAAAATGATTTTTCAACCTGCAATTTTTTATTTTCCCAAGGGTAACAGGAGAAATTTGACCCCAAAAGTTGTTGTCCAGTTTCTCCTGAGTACGATGATACCCCATATGTGGGGGTAAACCACTGTTTGGGCATATGCCGGGGCTCGGAAGTGAAGTAGTGACGTTTTGAAATGCAGACTTTGATGGAATGCTCTACGGGCGTCACGTTGCGTTTGCAGAGCCCCTGATGTGGCTAATCAGTAGAAACCCCCCACAAGTGACCCCATTTTGGAAACTAGACCCTCAAAGGAACTAATCTAGATGTGTGGTGAGGACTTTGAACCCCCAAGTGCTTCACAGAAGTTTATAACGCAGAGCCATGAAAATAAAAAAAAAAAATTATTTTCTCAAAAATGATCTTTTAGCCTGCAATTTTTTTTTCCCCAAGGGTAACAGGAGAAATTTGACCCCAAAAGTTGTTGTCCAGTTTCTCCTGAGTACACTGATACCCCATATGTGGGGGTAAACCACTGTTTGGGCACATGCCGGGGCTCGGAAGTGAAGTAGTGACGTTTTGAAATGTAGACTTTGATAGAATGCTCTGCGGGCGTTACGTTGCTTTTGCAGAGCCCCTGATGTGGCTAAACAGTAGAAACCCCCCACAAGTGACCCCATTTTGGAAACTAGACCCCGAAAGGAACTTATCTAGATGTGTGGTGAGCACTTTGAACCCCCAAATGCTTCACAGAAGTTTATAATGCAGAGCAGTGAAAATAATAAATACGTTTTCTTTCCTCAAAAATAATTATTTAGCCCAGAATTTTTTATTTTCCCAAGGGTTACAGGAGAAATTGGACCCCAAAAGTTGTTGTCCAGTTTCTCCTGAGTACGCTGATACCCCATGTGTGGGGGTAAACCACTGTTTGGGCACACGTCTGGGCTCAGAAGGGAAGTAGTGACTTTTGAAATGCAGACTTTGATAGAATGGTCTGCGGGCGTCACGTTGCGTTTGCAGAGCCCCTGGTGTGCCTAAACAGTAGAAACCCCCACAAGTGACCCCATTTTGGAAACTAGACCCCCAAAGGAACTTACCTAGATATGTGGTGAGCACTTTGAATACCCAAGTGCTTCACAGACGTTTACAACGCAGAGCCGTGAAAATAAAAAATCATTTTTCTTTCCTCAAAAATGATGTTTTAGCAAGCAATTTTTTATTTTCTCAAGGGTAACAGGAGAAATTGGACCCCAGTAATTGTTACGCAGTTTGTCCTGACTATGCTGGTGCCCCATATGTGGAAGTAAACCACTGTTTGGGCACAGGTCGGGGCTCGGAAGGGAGGGAGCACCATTTGACTTTTTGAATAAAAGATTGGCTGGTATCAATGGTGGCGCCATGTTGCGTTTGGAGACCCCCTGATGTGCCTAAACAGTGGAAACCCCTCAACTCTAATGCCAACACACCCCTAACCCTTATCCCAACTGTAGCCGTAACCCTAACCACAACCCTAACCCCAACACACCCCTAACCCTAACCACAACCCTAATTCCAACCCAACCCTAACCCTAAGGCTATGTGCCCACGTTGCGGATTCGTGTGAGATTTTTCCGCACTATTTTTTAAATATCCACAGGTAAAAGGCACTACGTTTTACCTGCGGATTTACCGCAGATTTCCAGTGTTTTTTGTGCGGATTTCACCTGTGGATTCCTATTGAGGATCAGGTGTAAAACGCTGCGGAATCCGCACAAAGAATTGAAATGCTGCGGAAAATACAACGCAGCGTTTCCGCGCGGTATTTTCCGCACCATGGGCACAGCGGATTTAGTTTTCCATAGGTTTACATGGTACTGTAAACCTGATGGAACACTGCTGCGAATCCGCAGCGGCCAATCCGCTGCGGATCCGCAGCCAAATCCGCACCGTGTGCACATAGCCTAATTCTAAAGGTATGTGCACACACTGCGGAAAACGCTGCGGATCCGCAGCAGTTTCCCATGAGTTTACATTTCAATGTAAACCTATGGGAAACAAAAATCGCTGTACACATGCTGCAGAAAAACTGCACGGAAACGCAGCGGTTTACATTCCGCAGCATGTCACTTCTTTCTGCGGATTCCACAGCGGTTTTACAACTGCTCCAATAGTAAATCGCAGTTGTAAAACCGCAGTGAAATGTGCAGAAAAACCATAAATCTGCAGCGGTTTAGCACTGTGGATTTATCAAATCCGTTGCGGAAAAATCCGCAGAGGACCAGAATACGTGTGCACATACTGAAACCCTAACCCTAACCCTAGCCCTACCCCTAACCCTAACCCTACCCCTACCCCTAACCCTACCCCTACCCCTAACCCTACCCCTAAACCTAACCCTAACCCTACCCCTAACCCTACCCCTAACCCTACCCCTAACCCTACCCCTAACCCTACCCCTAACCCTAACCCTACCCCTAACCCTAACCCTACCCCTAACCCTAACCCTAACCCTAGTTCTAACTCCAACCTTAGTGGAAAAAAAAATTATTTATTTTATTATTGTCCCTACCTATGGGGGACAAAGGGAGGGGGTCATTTACTGTTTTTTTTATTTTGATCACTGCGATAGGTTTTATCACAGTGATCAAAATTCACATTGGAACGAATCTGCCGACCGGCCATGGCGGCGCCCAGGAAAGAAGACGGACGGACCCCGGGAGGCTCGGTAAGTATAAGGGGGGAGATCAGGGCACAGGGGGGCGTCGGAGCACGGGGGGGTGGATCGGAGCATGGGGGGGTGGATCGTGTGCGGGCGGGTGGATCGGTGTGCGGGCGGGTGGATCGGTGTGCGGGGGGGTGGATCGGTGTGTGGGCGGGTGGATCGGTGTGCGGGGGGGTGGATCGGTGTGCAGGGGGGGTGGATTGGAGCACGGGGGGTGGGATTGGAGCACGGGGGGAGCGGACAGGAGGACGGGGGAGCGGAGCACAGGACGGAGGGGAGCGGACCACAGATCGGAGGGCTGGGGGGGCGATCGGTGGGGTGGGGTGGGGGCACAAAAGTGTTTCCAGCCATGGCCGATGATATTGCAGCTTCGGCCATGGCTGGATTGTAATATTTCACCAGTTTTTCAGGTGAAATATTACAAATCGCTCTGATTGGCAGTTTCACTTTCAACAGCCAATCAGAGCGATCATAGCCACGGGGGGGTGAAGCCACCCCCCCTGGGCTAAACTACCACTCCCCCTGTCCCTGAAGGCCTGGTGAAATTGGAGTTAACCCTTTCACCCGGCCTGCAGGAGCCCAATCCGGCCATGACGCATATGCTGTGTCACAGGTCGGATTGGCACGGGTTTTCATGACACATACGCTGTGTCAAAGGTCGGGAAGGGGTTAAAGGACAATTACATATGAAAAATTTATTGGCTTACTTTTTTTTTAAGAAGGTTTACTTTCAAGAGTTTTTTACTTAAAAAGAGACTTTCATATACAGAAGACTTTTAAAATTCAAGATGATCACTGGGTACAAGAACAAAAGACAGGAAGGGGGAGTCAGTCGAAAATGCCA